>NW_005871125.1:4468154-4502823 GCF_000147115.1 Myotis lucifugus
TAACAAAAAAACAAACAAACAAAGGGAACATCTGTAATACTTTCAACAACAACGATAAATTTTTTTTTAAAAAGCATTTAGTTACTTCTGAAATGCAGGTAAAGAGGGTAGTTCTGAAATCAGGCTGAGAACCTGGGTAGAATCTGTCTGAGAACCAGTTAGATATCTTACTGTTACGTGTCCCTCTTCCCCCAAAGTTCTGAATATACAATCATTAGAATAGGAAAGCAGGACCTTGAACTGGCAAATGCTGCACAAGGGGGTATGCACCATGCTGACAACATGGGATACATGATCAGATGCATATCAAATAATGAATGCAAAGACCCCCACCTCTGCCTCTAAGTCATTCTCAGGATACTGGGTCCCACATCCCTTCCATCTAGAGAGAAATTGGAAGATTCTTCTCTGGAAACTTTATTCTATTCCGAAGCAAAACATCCAAGACACTGACATTTGGAATTCCCCAACACACTGTCCAAATGGGTCACCTTTCAGTGTAGTTCACACTTGGAGTGCGGGTGAATTTCCCGCCAAAATATAAGATGGCTCTGTCTTTTGGTTTTGTTCCATCCACCAAAAGGGTGGATTACAAACAAATATTTGGTAATACGCAGTTACAATCGGCCCGAGGTTACACGTTTCCCGCACTCCACCGCAAATCTATATGAACCGAGTTAAAGACGGCTCCCGCGGAGTACGCGCAATTCACGCGAGCCGACTTAACTCGTTTCCCGCACTCCAAGTGTTCAGAGAAGCCCCATGATTAGTTCAGCAGGGCCAGTCAGGTTTTAAAGCCCTCATTCATAATCATGCACAGAAAGGCAAGGATGAGAAAAATTTGAGGAAAGGCTCGCAGATAAAGACCCAAACTGATAATCAAAAAAAAAAAAAATAAATAAATAAAGAAACTTCAAGGAAACAGATTATACTGGGAGAAAAAACAACAACAACAAATCCAAACTATTAGGAATATGCATGAACCCAAAATAGGGTGCTACCAATGCAAAGCACTTACATTTAAAAAATAACAACAATCCAACCGCATTTGAAAATAGAAACATAATAACACACATGAAAAATCAATAGAAAGACAGAAAGAGAAAGTTATAAGAAATCTTCCTAAAAGTAGGTAAAAAAAATTAGACAAAGCCCGGCTAGTGTGGCTCAGTGTTTGAGTGTCAAGCTATGAACCAAGAAGGTCATGGTTAGATTCCTGGTCAGGGCACATGCCCGGGTTTTAGTTTCGATTTCCAGCAGTGGTGAGTGGGAGGCAGCTGATCAATGATTCTCATCATTGATGTTTCTATCTCTCTCTCCCTCTCCCTTCCTCTCTGAAGTCAATAAAAATATATTTTAAAAAGTAGACAAAGAAATAGAAAATAGAGAAAAAGAAAGAACCTTAGAAAACTAGTCCAGAATGCCCGATGTTTGAGAATAAAATTATCCCATGAAAAAATGGAGAACATAGACAGGGAGGGGAGAAAATTATCAACAAATAATGTAAGAACATTTCCCCAAAACATAAGTCGTAATTTTCCAGAAAGAGAGGGCCTGGTAAATGTTCAGTACACAATGCCTCACAGTTCCCAGAACTCATCCACTGCTGGTCCTGTGATGCCCTAAAGGGCTCTTAGCATCTCTCAAGCCAGCCCATGAGTTAACTCCCAGTGCCTTGAAATCTGAAAACTCTGGAACTCTGGATGATAATTTAATTGAAAATTAATAAACCAGTATAAGAAAAGTCCCTAGACAATATCATATTATTTAATAAGCATGGTAAAAAACAGGAGGGGGTATTTGCCCATAATGTCATATGTATGTAACTTTAAAAAACATTCATCATTCACATCAAAATGTGATGTTCCTTCTGGGCTATTAACGTCTATAAAAAGGTGTTTCATGGTTCTGACTTGTGCCAGGTGTTGCCAATGAAAAATGGGTGATTCTTAAAGTCTTTCATTTGACCAAATCACGGTTCCAGCAACAAATGAGCCGCAGAACAAGTTCTTTAGAGTTCACTCTTTAACTTTGAATTCAAAATATAACCTTTTCTAAACAAAACATTAAAAAAAGAGTAGCAATGATAATCACTGTTTAACTTCTTTCCAATTATCATCCATTCATTCAATATTTCAACAGTTATTTAATTAATCCCCACTTTTGCAAGTTATGGTATACTCTAGCTGCTAAGACTACACAGAAATACATTTTTGGTCAAGATGGTTGTGTAAACAAACATATATATTTTAGTTCCCTTCTTGAACCTCATTAAAAATCAGTAAGAGTTTTAAGAAAAGTATGTAAGTGTGCAAGGTGAAGCCAGGCTTTACCCTCTAGGTGAAAGCTAGAAGATTCTTTCTGGGCAATCTGCTCACCTGCAGAGCCAAACCACATCTATCACCCAACAGGAGGAAGATAGGCATGAAGACTCATAGCTTTGAGCAATCCCTTCCCCACCTATTAAATATGAGCCTGCAACTAAGGATTATTAGACATTTGAATCAAGCCACTAAGGTGGGGGATAGAAACCACAGCAATCAGGGAAAAACAAATGACATACTTGGAAGAAACAGACACCTTAATGGAAAAGATAACTCCTTTTTTTCTCCAGGAGAAAAGACTGTCATTCATAACCACAGAAAATAAAAGGAAAATATTATGACTATGAAGTAAGATTAAGATTTCATAAAAGGAAAACTTTGGAGGAAAAATAATATTTGGGGTATTAAAGTATTATAGTGTAAAAAAAGCTCATTCAGAAATGTTAAAAAATAAAGTTAAAGCCCTGGCCAGTGTGGCTCACTTGGTTGGAGTGCCATCCCATAAACTGAAGGTTGCGGTTTTAGTCCTTGTTGAGGTGTGTGCAGGAGGCAGCCAATTGATGTTTCTCTCTCATCTTTCATCTCTCTCTCTCTTTCTTTCTCTCTCTCTCAAAATCAAAAAAATAATAATAAAGTTAAAGAAATCTCCCAGAATATATATTTTTAAAAGATGAAATATAATAAAGAAAAGATAAGGAAATTAGAGACCCAAACAGGTAAGATGGGTACCCAAATATCAGTTTTCCCAAAATAGAGAAGGGGGGGAATTTAAAGGCAAATGAGCAACAAATTCATTAAAGAAACATTTCTCAGATGGAGGAGCATGAATTTCCATATTGAAATAGTCCACCCAGTATCCAGTACAGCGGATGAAAATGAGCCAGTATCAAATCAAATCATCTAGACATTTCAGAGCCTATGAACACAGAGAAGATGCTGCAAATGTCCAGGGTGAGAGGACCAGACACATAAAAAAGGTTGGGATATAAAATGGCTTTGATCTTCTCACCAGCAACACTGGATGCTGAAGAATATGGAGAGAATATTAAGAAAACATAATTTCCTCTCTAGAATTTTATATCCAGACAAATATTAGATCAAGTGCAAAATCTGAATTAGATATTTCAAACATGAAAGTTCTAAAAAGTTTACTTCTGTGCACACTTACTCAACATACTTGTAGATGTGCTGATGAAGACATGCTCCATGAAAATGAGAGAGTGAACAAAGTGAGAATACAGAAAGGAGAAGCAAAGGCAATGTTCAGGATGCTATCAAAGGGAGGTCTCTTCATGGGAGCTGGGCATGTAGGTTAACACATCCAGATTGAATTACATCAAAAGATTGGAGAAGGGAATTCTGAGTGAATGAAATTGAGAATTAATTTCAAATTAATCAATTAATGATAAAATAAAACTTGGCTAAAATATTAGTGTTTCTAATATCATGAAATTATATTTAGACAATTTGAGAAGAGTCTGGGAAAATGTAATGGTAAATACAAGGAAAAGTCAGCAAACCAAAGACAATGAGAGACAACGAATAAGTTTAAAAAGTTGTTCAGGAAAGAAAAAGCGTTCCTATTGTACCATGACATGGCTATAAATACCATTTTTATAGTCATTATAAAATAAACATTGAATAAAGAGTAAATTAAGATAACATAAAAAATAATACAATTCATCATGCTAATTTGCAAGAATAGATGTAGAAGCCTATATTGAATGCTTCTCTTGCTGAAATGGTGTTTTGATCTTAAAAAGCCAAATTATGAAATGATATTGTGAAAATGAAAATAGGAACTTGCCTCAGAGAATACGAGTGAAAGATGACCAAAATGGTGGATATTATGAGATTAAGCAACTGTATGACCTGGTTAACTGTGATTTTAGGTAATATATTTTTAACAAATTAAGGTAATGAATGTTTGTACTGCATGCAAGGTAGAGGCAATTAAATTTAGTAGCTCTGTCATGGAACAATACCCCTGTTCCCCCAGCCCTGGAAATAATGAGCTCCTGTGGAATATATTATCCTAATGGTGCTCATTGCCATGATGCTACAGAATGAAAGGAATGAAACATTCGTGCAAATGAAGGCAATCATTAATGCTGGCAATTTGATTCAGTGCAGCACAATTCCCTGTGGTTTTTATTTTTAATTATTCTGTTATTAAATGGCTTCCCATGCACTCTCAGGCTCAGCAGAGGCAGTCACAAACTGCGGATCACTTTGTAGCCCCACACAGGTTGCCTAGGGTCAGTCACAGGAAGCATCTGACATTGGTCTGCACATGAGTTCCTCACAAGAGGCCCCAGAACCAACACACCCAGGGGCCCGCTTCAGACAACATCAGAGCAGGACGCAATTATTCACAAGTGGCATATCCAGAGGGAGATCTTGGCAGGCACCAGAAGCTCTGGAGGTGAATCCTGCTTTGTGTGGTCAGCATCTACCCGGCAGCTCATACACTGTGGTACAGGTTGATCCTCACAGTCAGCCAGCTTGAGGGTTGACGTCGCACAGAAATGGACCAATAGAAATCAAGACTCAAGTACAACAGGAGGGCTCACATAGCACACACCAGGGACATTCCTGGAGCACCCAGCTCAGGTGATCAAGAAGTCTGCACCACTGGAAGGAGAACCTATTTGAAGAAATAATAACCGAAAACTTCCCTAACCTGGTGAAAGAAAAGCTCAGGAAGCACAGAGAGTCCCAAACAAGATGAAACCCAAGAGGCCCACACAAAGACACAGAACAGTTAAACAGCATGGATGGGCCTGGAGATCATCATGCTAAGTGAAATAAGCCAGTCAGTGAATGACAAGTATCATATGATTTCACTTATATGTGGAATCTAATGAACAAAATAAGCTAACAAACAAAATAGAAACAGAATCATAGATATAGAAATCAGACTGGCAGCTGTCAGAGAAGAGGTGTGTGTCTGTGTGTGTGTGTGGGCGGGGGGGGGGGGGTTGGTGAAAAAGCTGAAGGGAGTAAGCAAACAAACAAACAGACAGACAATGGTGATTACCAGAGGGAAAGGGGTGGAGGGAGGTAGACCAGGGTAAAGGGAGGATAAATGGTGATGGAAGGAGACTTGATCTGGGTTGGTAAGCACACAATACAATATACAGATGATGTATTATAGAACTGTACACCTTAAACCTACATAATTTCACTAACCAATGTCACTTCAATACAATCTATAGAAAAAACAAGGAATCTAACTTTCAAGATCATAATTACCAAACATTTATTTGTAAAGAATGTCCACAATTTTCACATTAAAATATTTTCCCAATGCATTGGACACTTCCGCCTCATTTTGAAAAACCTTGTATTTGTATGCTCGCATGTCTTAAAATGAATGATTTCTGAGTGGAATGATACCAATACTATTGGTTTAGAAGTTGCATTTTTATGTCAAAAACAATGCACAACTGATATTTTTTAATTCTAAAGTGAGCATGTGCAGCCATGGCTGAACTGAAAACTGCATGGTTTTATTGGACATTCTACATTCACTCAACTTTCAATATTCTTGGTGGCAAGCCTTCAAGTGCAAAGACATTGTGAGGCTTACCCAGAGAAGCAAGGTATGGCTACTGACCTGAAGCTGGCTGATAATCTAGACCTGAAGACAGGTGTGTAAAGAATCAGATCAAATGCACAAGAATGGAGCAAGCACTCTCAATATGCCCACCAGCAAACATGGCTGCTTAGCCCATCGGGTGCCTTATTGGAATCAGGAGAAAAAGATGCACGTGTGGATGGCTGCAGCTCTGTGCGCCCTGTGCACAGCGGGGCAAGTTGCACTCAGTGAGTCAGTGCTTTGGAACTGAAGAGAAAAATCACTTCCAAGTGGGCAAGCTTCCAGGAAGGCTTCCGGGAAGAGGTGGCATTTGGATTTGGAAGGATGCACAGCATGTCTGTGAGTAGAGAAGCCTGGGAGGTACAGTCTGTTTTTCATTCTGGCCCATCTCCAAAGGATGAAACAGGGACCTGGAGACTCATTGTGAAGAAATCTAATTTGAACAGCTGAGGCGATTGCACCCTTCTCATCAATTTTCTGCCCAGGACCCTGCTGCCTGTGACTCGGCAAGTTTCGCATCCTCCATGTACTCCACGCTGAAAACAGGATTTTACTTTTCTTTCAACAGAGACTGAGCGCAGGCGTGAGAGGAAATCACTGATCTGTGGGGAGCCTCGCTTGCTTGGCATTTCACTGCCCGCCAAGTTTTTCAGCTGTCTGTCCATTTGAAGGACCCCCTGTGTTTCCACAACTCATAAAACATGTAATGACCAAATCTGAGATTTCTCTAATTGAGAGTTAGAAAGCGTGACTGAAGCATACGTGGCCCCAGTAAACTGTTGGATGGAGGCTGTGCATTTTTGGACAAATGATTGGTTATGTGTGGTAGAGAGGGGGACATCAGACACTGCACCAGACTGAGACTCCGCTGGTCTGATGCCATGTTTGAAAACGCCCAGATGGCCACATTTGAACATCGCTGCATTGAGCAGCATTGTGGATCAGATTGAGAGGAAAGATTCTGGGGCCAAAAATTGATTCTAGTACAGTGATAAAAAGCTTACAACCTAAGCAACGCACGAGGATTAATAAAAGGTAAATCTGGCCGGATTTAATGCTGACCTTCAACAAAATAATTTTACCTTTCAGCAACCACAGATGGGGTTTAGAGGAGAAAAGACCAGCTACGTATAATTTTACAGCCAAGATAAAGGATCAAAATGCAAACATAATATTTAGAAAGAGTTTCTGGCCAGGAGCATCATGGAGCAGCTAGTGTCCATAAAATAAATGGATGGGAGACAATGTTTTAAAAATATATTTTTTTTTAGTTTGGAAAATATGGTCTGATGACGATGTGTTTTATTTTGTCTATAACAGAGAAAACGCAGCATTTTTCCAAACTATTTTTGTTGAAAATCAATCAACTAAACAACACAAAAAAGTTAATGGATTATATTGTTTTAAAAATATGCTATGATAGATTTATTTTTTTAAAAAAACTGGATAAACAAAAAAATGTGCTTCAGGTCATGTTTGTGAGCTTTTTATACAGAACTTATTTTTGCATCTCCAGTTTCTTTGCCAAAGGTGATGATTAATGGGTGATTCAAGCTTTAAATAATATATGTCCATTCAATTGACCATCCTGATTGAATTAGGGGATGAATGGGAAAAGATATTTTTTTCTGGGAGTCTGTGCAGTATTTCATAGTTCATAAAACACTCTCACATTTGAGTGAAATTATCCTGGGGCAATGCTGGGGACAGCGTTTCTCCATCTTTAAGCTAAGAAAACTGCAAAGCAGAGTTGTGACAACCTGACCCAAAGCACCAACGTTACAGCCATAGACCTGGGATCGGCTTGGTCTTCAGGTTCCCTGACTGGGGCAGCTTCACTGAATTATCAGGTAGATTCAAGCCAAAAAACTTGCTTCAGAGATTTCTTCCCTTTTCTTTCAACTTCCTCAAGTGGATTGTTGTAGCAGACAAGAGCCACCTACCTAAAGTCATTCTGAATTTCAAAGTCACCACCAAGCAATTAAATAACCACATTTAAAACAAATCTTGTTCTAAAAATATTGAGTCTAAATAATAACTCATAGGTTATCTATTTCTCCACTTTGTGTGGTGTGTAAGTGTGAGTAGCATAAAGTACTGTGAATTTACCTTTCCGTGGTATTCTACCACAAAGGCCACGGTTCCTGAGTAACTAATTATTATGAGTAATTATGAGTAACTAATCATAATTTCAGGAATGTTAATCCCAGCCAACAAGTTTAAAGACCTTCCTTAGCAACACCAAATGACAGGGCAGGATGAATAAATCATGGAAAAGGGTGCTTATGCTTTTGAAGATCTTAAGTTCAATGAACAGATCTCCCCCCGCCCCACCCACTCTTCCCTCCCTCCAAAGTGTAGAAAAGGAGATGGAAGACAAGCATATATTTAGAAGCATTTGATGTGTAGTTTCCCAATTAGTTATAGCAGCGATCATTGAATCAGAATTTCCACAATATCAAAAGCAGTTTATTTCATTAGCACCAATTCCATTTTGAAGGGCAATGCCAATCAGACATATTTTTAATTGCATCATCATTCATGGTTTAATATAGATTCTCAATGTAACTGACTTAGAATTGAAAGTATAATTCTAGAGAAACCTAGCAATGTGCTTTATAATAATGCAGCATGTCATACTAATTTCTTGAACTTGTTTGACCTTTTTTGAACAGCTTTTGTGGAGCTATATAAAATTAATTTCCCAATTTTCAAAAAGGAGGAAGCTAAATGATGTAAATGATTGGTGGTATCTTAAAAAGTATTTCATTAGAAGTGATGCATAACTATTCTGAGGGAGGTCACAGGCATTTAGCATCTGTCTAATGACAATAACATACAGGATTTATTTCTTTGATAGGGTTGGGTTAGCAGATGGAGAATACAGAGAAATAGTTGTTCAGGAAGGACTAGATCTTAAATTGGCAAAAACGTAGGCAATATTTTCAGGTAGGAAAATGTGAAATTTGAACAACAGGTAATTGGCTTAATAACGACTTACATCACATTACTTCAATGGTGCTTATTAATTGACATCTATCACATGAGAGGTTTTCAGAAGAGTTCATCTCTTCATCTGTCCTCCTCAGTATTTTTCCAATTACTTAGATTTCTTAAGTAAAGAAATAGAGGCATACTCCTCCTCGATTAGTAATTAACTTTATGATTAGTAAATATGCTGAATCAAAATTATCTTGACTCGATGTAGCCATGGGCAGAAGTCTACCAAATTGATATTTAATGGGAAAATACAAGTTCCCACACTTGGTTGTATATGGTGGGGTATACGTAGCCTATTAGTGTCAGGAATTAAATTTGATAGGAACTCCATACGAATCAAAAAATATAGCCTCAAAAAAGCAAACATCTTAGGCTGAGTTAATAAAGCAAAACATCTGGAAGTGAGAGGGTGGTTGTGCTCTGCCCTGTGCTGCAGGGACCACCCAATTCTGGGTGCTGCTCTGCAGGAGGAGATAGAAGGGACTCAGATGATAGATGAACTTGAACTTATGTCATATGTGCCACAACTCAATGTTCACTCTTTCAGATAGACTAAGCGCTCGACTGGAGCATGAAAACTCTCTTCCAATATTTGAAAATCTATTATTTAGAAGCAAGGTTTCTGTACAAGTAAACTTTTTTCACTTGCAAGGGCATCATCACACTAATATATATATATTCTTGACTCTGTGTGTGAAAAATAAAAACCCTTTTTTCATCATTTTTACTTTCCTTTCTATTTTCTTTGAATTTCTCAATTTTTATTTATTTAATGTGTGTGTGTGTGTTTTAGATCCAATTTATGGTTAACTAACTTTATTACATTATTTTGGGTGTTGAGACAAGTCAATGAACAAAATAGACAAGAATCCCTGCCCTTAAGGACCATATGTTCTATCATTTGGGAGGTGCTAGAGGTTGGGAGGAGGGGAGAGACAAACAACAAAAAGTTAATGTAATAAATAAGCAAATTATTAAGTACTAGGGGCCTGATGCATGAAAATTTGTGCAAGAGTAGACCTTCCTTCCTCCGGCTGCCAGCACTGACTTCCCCCAGCACCAGGACCCAGGCTGCTTCCCTCCTCAGGCCGCCTGCAGGCACCCGAAACCTAGGCTGCTATCTTCCAGCCACCCACAAGCACCCGGGACCCCGGCTGGCTTCCCTCCCGCCCCGGCTTTGTCAGCAAGGACGTCCGGAATGACATCTAGAAGACGTACACTTTTCTTATTATAGATGTTAGAAAGTGACACATTTTATAAAAAAGAGAAAACAGAGTTCATTAGGGAGTGAAGGAAGTTTGCAATTTTAAACAGGGGGTGGTGAGGATAGTCTTACTGAGAAAGTGATATCTGAGAAAAGTCTTAAAGAAGGGGAGACCGGGAGCCATGAGAATACCTGGAAAGAGAATACCAGGTGTGCAAAGGCCCCGAGGCAGCCATTCTTCCTGCAGTCGGAGGCTATAGTGACTGGAGCAGAGTAGGCAAATAGCAGGATAGAGGATAGAGATAAAATGGTAATAGTGGGGTTGGGAGGGATGTTTACATAGATCATGTAGGGCCTATAGGTTGCTGTAAGAACTTGGCTTTGACTCCAAGTGGAATATTTATTCTATGCACAGTATTAAACAGAGGGCTTCTATGATCCAACCTATGTTTTAAAATGATCACTCTGGCTACAGTTTTGAAAATAGACAGCATAGAGATAAGCATAAAGAAATTCAAGTCTCATCCACTTATTCTCTGTAAAGTAAAAAGGAAGCAATTTAACACTGTCATTATTTATTTATGATATAACTTATTAGAGTCTTACTAGGAAAAGATGTAACAGGACATATCACAAAGAAATTATAGAAATATAGGACTGGAAGAAACCTTGAGAAACAATCTATTCTACCTTGCCTCAATGAGATAGTATTCCAATAAGTGATTTCAGACATATATGAATCTGCTTTATGTTAGAACACTTCTAATAAAAGAAATTTCACAGCTCCTTATCATCCACACTCCAAAGCTTCACAGATGTCTCTATTGGAATTCTTCTTTCTGTAAATTACTCTTTATTCTTCTTTAGTTTCTTTATTTATTTAAATGGGAACTTAGAGTATTAAATGTAGAATCAAAACTCCAGATTGCTAATCACACAGGGATCTAACCTCACTGGCATCCTGTGTTACCTCTGTCAGGTCACACTGTCTCTATGTAGAAATTAAGGAGCAATTGTAGACCCTCCTTTAGCTCCTAGGAAGAAATGAGCTCTGTAAGTCCAAGATCTACTATAATTAGAGTCTTTGTCGGTATTATTCTCTTTTCAATAGAAATGAAGAATTAATCCAATCCCTTTCTAGGATTTTAACTCAACAAGATGGTGTATGTTGCCTAGAGATATGAAATCTTCAGGAAGCATTAAGTCATTGATTTTGAGTCAGGGGGAAAACACTTGGAATTCACCAAACGGTTTTAATCCAGATTTATTCTTACTCTATTACAATGAACAGCCTTTAAGCAAAAAAAAAAAAAATTCTGACCATAATTTAAAAGAAGTTTAACAGAACAGTTCAATGTAGCTAACATAAATTCCCTTCAAAAATATACTTCAGGGGTTAAATCAGCGTTGAAATCAGATATTTGTCTGAATGAAAATTTTCTAGAAGTCCTTTAGAAATTAAAAATCAATAGCTTAGGTTTCCAATGTAAACATCGTGTGTGTGTGTGTGTGTGTGTGTGTGTGTGTGTGTGGGTGTGTGTGTGTGTTTGGGAGGTGGGAAACAATCTATGTGATTTAAAAAAATGAAATCTCATGTGGTCTCAATGTCAGAGGAGTGACAGCAGAAATGGCAGCATTGACCGTGGTCCTTCTAAGTATCCTAGACAGGGTCATGCATCAGTGATTCCTAAGCCCCCACTGTCCCCTGAATCCAGCTTTCAAAACTGAGAAGAGTCCCCAAAAACCACATGGCAACAATGGCTGACATTGTGCACAGCACTGAGTCCATGTTGACCGTATGTGAAGTGGAGTTCTTGTTTTCACTCCTGTATTCCCAAGGCTTTTTATTAAAACCATTCATTCTTAGCTCCAAGCTCAATTTTGTATTTATTGTCAATTAATCCTCTGCCCTTTCAAGCCCTCACTGAATACGGTGGATTCCATTTTCAGAGATGCCCAATATTCTTCTTTGCTCTATATCCATTGACAATTTCCTGCTTCACTTTATTATTATTATCACCAGCCTAGGTGATCTCAGTACCCTCCTAACTGGTCTCTTGCATAGGCTGTCCTCCCTAATTCATTCTCCATGCTGTTCCTGTACTTATTTTCCCAAAGCTTTGCTCCAATTATTTGTTTATCAAGTATCACTGAACCACAGCCAGATGCCATGTACTGTGTTAGGTGCTGGTGATGTGGAGGCAAATAAGACTTGGCCCTTTCACCTGTGGAAATTGCAATTAATTTTGGCAGAGAGATGTAAATGATTACAACACAGTATACTTAATGAATCATTATGAGCATGTACACAGTGCCATGGTCATAGAAGAAAGAGACCAAGGCTGCCTATGGACAGGAGAAGGTGATATGAAATCTGTGTATTGAGGGACAGGTAGGCTTGCACTAGGCAGACACTAGGGAAATGTAAATTCTAAGTGGAGAGACCAGTATTTGCAGAGACATAAAGATATGAAATATCACAAGTTTGAAGAGCTCTAACTTTACCAGCATTAGAGCACTGATGTGAATTAAGAACAGTAGGAGAATTGACAACAGAGGCTGGGCAGGAACCTCTCTAGGGTGGGGTTCATGTGGAAGACTATGCAACTTTATTCCCTGTTTCATAGATAATGGAAGTAGTGGATAATATTTGGTTTTAGGAAGATTGCTCCAGGAAGTGTTCTACTCATTTACCAGATGGGTCAGGAACTGACAGGAAGGAGATCAGTTAGTCTCCTGCCAGAGTCCAAGGAAGAAATGATGAGGGCAGTCCCGGTCAGTGAAGAAATGCCAGGGGGTAGACCCCATTCTGGAGTCTGTATCTTGGAGAGTTTTCACTGGAATTGGGTAATATTCTGTCTCTTCATTTGGTCAAAATTCAATTAATGCAACTTTTTCTTTTTTGTTTTCTAGGATTGGTCAGATGTAGCTCAAGTCATTGTGTATTTCCATGTAAATGATATTTGCTTTTTCTTTGAGTATATATCTATAGCTCATGTTTCCCCTCAGCTCATGATTTTTAAATTGGGTTCCTTAGGACCTTGAGTAGTTAGAGATGCTTGAGGGTCCTTGCAAGAGTTGCTTAGAAAGGATGGATGGGAGGCCAAGAGCAATTTCTCTTCACTTCAACAAAGCCAGCTCTGCTTTTATTTGCTTTATTTGTGTGAGGTTCCACATAAGATTTTGTTTGAAAAAAGCTGTTTAAGCAACTTTTGCTCAAGGAAGTGGGTAAGACATGCATTTTATATTCACTTAGTATTGACATCAGACTTGGAGGAATAGCCTAATCCATTTTATGCCAAGATGTAGAAAGAGGCTGGGCTGAGCCTTTGACAAGACAATGGAGAAATACTATCCTATATGATAAAAGGCTAATATGCAAATTGTCCCCTCGGGAGTTTGACCAACCAGGCATTCGACTGCTCGCTATGATGTGCGCTGACCACAGCGGGTGGCGTGAAACGAAGGAAGGCCCTGATCGGCCCTGATCGCAGGCCAGGCCTAGCGACCCTACCTGTGCATGAATTTTGTGCACCAGGCCTCTAGTATATCATATGACTGCAAGTCACATGATGATGTGATTTCTGGGGCCAAGTGTACATAAAGGTCAAAAATCACATTGAAAAGCTTGCTCTTTCCAATCTTTCCAGGTAAGAAAACTTCCTCTTATAATGGGGCTTAAAATCTTTGGTTGTGGGGAGCACATTATGGAATGCTTTAAAGAGATATAAAGTACTTTACTTAAATATGACTTGGTCAAGATACCATTGTGATATCAATGAAATCATCTTCCATTAAAATTAGGTGAGCTGAATTATCTCTGTCCTTCCTACATAACTCAGAGAATCAAAGGAACCACAGTCACAGCTAATAAATGAAGCATCCTAATAACATATTGGGTACTAGTAACATATTAGTAACTAATAATTCATCTTTAGACTCATGTGGCTTGTTATGTAAGAAAGCTAACTGATACAGCGGTCTACTTCATACTTCATCAATCTCAGGCCTTGATGAATCTTGCTAGGAAACCAAGTAAAAAACAATGCAAAGTAGTCTCTTTCCTTTTGTAGCGGCAAGTGGATGAGATGAGGTAATAGAGAAAGACAGGTCCCAGAACATGCAGGATGTAATGGGCCTTGCTAAAGATTTTAAGTTTAACAGCTTCAAATATACTAAATGTTTCTCTTTTGGAGATTTCTTAAATTTATGTTTAAATTTACAAAGTTTTGAAATCTGGGGGCCATTGGAAATCTATGTGAAAACATGCAAGCCCTTGGTTTGATTTATCTTGGGCCAGAACGCCCACCATTGTACTCCACCTCCACTCACTCCACTCGGCTCGCTGTCTAAACCACATGTTTGGAACGGCGCTTAGAATCGAGAAAATGGAATGACTCTCTTTCTCAAGTCACATCCCAGAGCAGAGGCACTTAAGACCCTCCCAGGTTCATTTGAGTCAGCCTCTCGACAATAACACCTGCTTCGTGCGGAAAGCATTTCCATGAAGGAGGAGATAATGGGTGATGTGAGATGAGGAAGTACAGGTTGCTACTTAGCTTTTAAGAACTTATGAAAAACACTGAACTGCTTACTTGAAACGGCGGAACTCTAAGAGATGTGAATGTTTCTAAAGGCCTCGGGAGCTGGACAACTTGATCCTATATTATAAGTGGCAAGGATCCGGAGTCTCATAGCCTCCTGCGTTACAACAGGGGAGCAAATCGTTATCTTCATAACATATGCCGTGGCTTCTGGTTAGGATCCAAAGTGGCAGGGAAAACTGTGGAAATCGGTGAAGCAGTTAACAAACATAGTGCTGCTCTCCACCTGTGCGAAGCAATAACAACGACAATTGCTTTCACATCTTCCCTCGTAGATGCTGTGCTACGAGGCTCCTGACTTTGCGCCTTGCCCAGAGTGCAGCTTATTCAGACAGAGGGAGGCTGCTGCCTCACTGGTGGACCGCTTTGCTTGTGTGAAATAGGCGCAGCTGTCAGGGGAAACCTGATGGGCTCTGCCAACTGAGAAACGGGCTGAGAGTCCCTCGGTCACCATGCTCGGCTTCCTACCTACCCAGCGTCTGGACAACTGTCTACTCTTCAGGGCTGCCAGCCAGGCAGACAGAGACAGAGACAGAAACTTCCTTGGAGGCGCCGAGGCTGAATACCTCGTGCTTTTCAGTGATGAACTTGGAAAACGTCCCAGATTGTACATCTGCCTTGGCATAATAGCTTGTACTTCAGAGAATGAGGCTTTCAAGGGAGACAGTGAGAACAACCACTTCTATTCACAGAGGGAGGGTGACATTTCTTCCTTCTTTCAGGGACAAGTGCCGGCCTTGTTGCGCTCTGCCCCCGTCATTGTAGCTGCTGGTGAATGTGTGTAGTCAGGAAGTGCCCACTTGGCGCACAAGCCCCACTGGGGGGGGGGTAGAAGAGCCCTGGGGTGGGGGCCACAGTATAGCCAGCTCCTCCAAAAAAGGCTGCTTGGGCTGGGGGTGCTGGTCTGGAAGGGAGACCACAGGAAACATGTAGCAAGGTCAAGGAGCTTGTTTCACTCTTATCTCTCATCAACTTGTAGTATCTGTGCTTCCTCTTTTTGTTGTTTTTATTTGCTTGTTTGTTTTTCAGTGTAGTGGCCAAGTAGCAAGGCCAATGAGCTTCTTTTGGTTCCACAGGAGGAAACTGAGATCTGATAGATTATAATTTTCCTTAGGGAATGTATACTGGTTAGTCATCCTACTTCATGAACAAATCTCACATCTGTATTCAAATTTAGATCATTTCAGGGTCAAAGAGACAGTAATACAGAAGTAGGAATTCTGACAGGGGCATGAGAATTCTGGGCACCAGGGTGGGGTTGGTAGGAACAGCTGGATACTCTTCAAAATCTGCTCTTCACTATATAAAAGTATAGTGAGCACCAAAGACATCCCTTTTATAAAGACAGAGAAAGAGGCTTTTAAGAACAAACACATAACCTAAGATTTTTTTTAAAAAATCCTCACCTGAGGATATTTTTTTTTTCATTGATGCTAGAGAGAGAGGAAGGGAGAGGAAGAGAGAGAGAGAAATATCAATTGGTTGCCCTCCATACACACGCTGGCAGGGCATTGAACCTATAACCTGGATATGTGCCCTGATCACAAATTGAACCTGCAATCCTTGAGTGCATGGGACAACTCTCTAACAACCCAGGTACGTCAGCCAGGGCATATCTAAGATTTTAAAACCAGATTAATCAGGAAAACACTGGTTGTTGAATGTACATGAACAGGGAAAACTATGTAAAGTAATTGTTTAAGAACTTCTAATGGGGTCAAATCCATGCCTGCCTGAAAGGCAAGGATGTACAGGCAATGTCTAAGTGTAAATTCTTCTTAACACTAGATGAAAAGGAAAGATGTGAGATGAAATTGGTCTGCTAAATTAAATACTGGAGAGTATGGGAGGAAGGAGAAAAAGGACCTGGTCTCTGGGTGCTATGTTTTATTATCAGAAGCACACAGCCAGCTAGACAGAATATCCATAACCCTAACAGCTTTTATTTCAGGCATCTACTTACAAGGCGTGATCACAACACCAGCACTTCTGGTCAATTCACAATAACAGCAGGCTAGGGATGAGCAGAAATGTAGAAACTCTATCTAGCTATCATAAGTAACTTTAAAACAAGGTCCCCAAAGGACAGGGATTATAGTTTCTGTTAAGGCTTCTTTCCCCCCTCAACATTACAGAAGCAAATGCAATAGCAAATTAAAAGTAGTACATAGAACGTGTGAACTCTAAATGGAATGCACATTTGCAGTTATTTTACATGTTGAAAGGGACTTAAAAACTTGAAAAAGAATTTTAAGCAATAAAAAATATTGGAAAAACCAAGATGGTGGCATAGGTAAACACCGGAAATTGCTGCCTCCCACAAAAAATTAAAAAATACAACTAAAAGACATCATCCAGAACTACAGGAAGGCTGGCTGAGTGGAAATTCTACAACTAGAAGGAAAGAGAAAAGCACACTGAGACTCAGAGGAGGTGCGGAAGTAAAGTGCAGAGGTGTGGAGGCGCACACGTCAAGGGCTGGCAACTGAGGATTCGGCTGTCTTTTTGAATCAGGAGGGAGTCACAAGCCCCCAACTGCTCTGAACTCCAGTTCCGGGAAGTCTCTGGGGACCTAGACTCATACGGGGAGAAACTGGACTGTCTGGCAGCGGGCAGAACTCGGAACTCGAGGGCAGCTTTCTCTCAGAGGTGCTTGCAGCGATTACCGGGACACTGAGATTCGGGGGCCCCTTAGGGCAGGGCTGAGAATCAGCCATAGCCGCTTGCCCTGCCCTGTTGATTCCCTTAGACCCCACCCCACCCAAGCTGCAGCGGAGGCTTTTGCATATGAATGCCCTGGCCCTTTGCAATCTGAAAATTACCTAACAAACTGCAGCTGGGCCAGACAGACCCAGAACTTCCAAGAGAAGGCTCAAAGCCCCACAGCAGCTTGCATTGCTTCACAGCTGGGCCTCATCTGGGCACCTCCAAACCCCAAACAAGGAAGGGGAATCTGCAGATCTCTTCGTAGCTCCTGTTGGGTAGCCTCAGGCAGAGGCTAAATTAGCACCTCCTTAGATCCAAGAGCCAGTGTACCCAATTGTCAGAGTGGGACCATCCAGATTACAACTCCTCAGATCCATAAGGGACACACTCAGGGGGCAGACTCAGTGAGCACCAAAGCCCCACTGAAGCAAGTCTTGCCCCATAAGGTGTCTTCAGCATAGAAGTTCTCCCACCGTAGACAGCTGATTCTCACAGCCAATTGGCCTGGAGGTCAATTCCTCCCAGTGATACCTACAACAATCAAGGCTTAACTACAACAAGACTGTGCACAAAGCCCACAAAGGGGTGCACCAAGAGTCTCCACCTCAGGTAATTGGGGAGGCTGAGCCACTGGGCCCTATAGGACACCTAGCACACAAAGCCACTCTACCAACACAGGGAAGCATAAAAAATGTGGAGACAAAGAAACAGGTCACAAATGACAGAAATGGAGGAAAGCAAACAACTGGAAATAGAGTTCAAAACCACGGTTATAAGGTTTTTCAAGAATTTTCTAGAAACCGCCGATAAATTTAGTGAGACCCTGGAGGATATGAAAAAAGACCAACTAGAAATTAAGCATACACTGACTGAAATAAAGAATAATATACAGAGATCCAAAAGCAGACAAGAGGATCCTAAGAATCAAGTCAAAGATTTGAAATACGAAGAAGCAAAAAATACCCAACCAGAAAAGCAAAAAGAAAAAAGAATCCAAAAATATGAAGATAGTGTAAGGAGCCTCTGGGACAACTTCAAGCGTACCAACATCTGAATTATAGGGGCATCAGAAGAAGAGAGAGAGCAAGATATTGAAAACCTATTTGAAGAAATAATGACAGAAAACTTCCCCTACCTTGTGAATATAATAGAATCAGGGGCATAGAAAGGGAGTGGACTGACAATTCTTGGGGGGAAAGGGGTGTGGGGGTGCAGGAAGAGACTGGACAAAAATCGTACACCTATGGATGAGGACAGTGGGAGGGGTAAGGGCAGAGGGTGGGGTGGGAACTGGGTGGAGGAGAGCTATGGGGGGAAAAAAGAGGAACAACTGTAATAATCTGAACAATAAAGATTTAATTAAAAAAAACTTCATTATTAGCCTAGAACCGTGGTTGGCAAACTGCGGCTCGCGAGCCCCAGGCGGCTCTTTGGCCCCTTGAGTGTGGCTCTTCCTAAGCCTTAGGAGTACCCTAATTAAGTTAATAACAATGTACCAACCTATATAGTTTAAGTTTAAAAAATTTGGCTCTCAAAAGAAATTTCAATCATTGTACTGTTGATATTTGGCTCTGTTGACTAATGAGTTTGCTGACCACTGGCTAGAAGTTTACTTACGGAAAGATAGTTCAATGTTCCATATTTTAGTAGGAAAAACTAAGCCATCCATAACTGTGCTATCTGAAGAAAGGATGAAGACATTGGAATGTTGATTCTTGAGATAAGACAGATGATTACATTGTGTGTGTGTGTGTGTGTGTGTGTGTGTGTGTGTGTGTGTGTGTGACAGAAAGTGGACTTGTTCTTTCTGAGTCCCTTTGTGGAGCTCTCTTGGGACCCTGGTGTTTTCCTTCATAGCACTTCTAACATTTGTAATTCAATGCTCACTTTAGATATACTGTATATCCTAAGACAAGGTACATATTTGTTTTATTTGCTGATATACTGCCAAGGTCTATTCCAGGGTTTGGAACAAGAGAAATGCTAAATCAGTACCTTTATGAGACAGAAATATTTAGCAAACATTTACCACGACAAACACAATGCCAGGTATTTATGTATATTTGTTACATTTCATCTTCCCTGTGATTCTGATAGATATTATCAGCTCCATTTTGGAGAGGAAGCAGCTGAAACTTACAGAGACTACCTGCACCATCTCTGTCTGTCTCGGTCCAAGACCACTGTTTCTCGGACAATGATGGTCACCCTCTGCTGCCCGTAATGGAAACAGATGCCAACTCAATAGAGGATGGACTTTGTAAGAAATCTAACCATTTGGGGATGCAGTCCCTTATGAGGAACTGAATTATCTGTCACGGGAATTATGGAGTCCACTCGACCATCTGTCAGGAACATATAATAGAGAAGACAGGAAAGGAGGTTGAATGAGAAAACCTCTAATGTTCCTCTCAATGCTAAAACTTTAATTTACTGTCTAGCCATATGCTGAAGCGGGAGAATAATACAGTTCTTCCCCCTCTTGGGGTTTCCCCTTTCACTTTTCCTCTTGAAGCAGATGGTTGCTATTGTGCTTGTTGCCCCGGGAGGAGGGTGCACAGAACAACAATCAGAAGTCTGCTGTCCCCTGGCTTTTCTCTTTCAGAAGCCTAAACCTTCAGGGGAAGCTGGAAGATCAGGGGCACAGACAAAATATTTGAGAGATTTTAAAAAGAGAGAACATGGCTTCCCTACATGATTGAAAGAGATAGTCTGGACTGGTGAATTGGAATTGGAGGAAGGAAGTGTAGAGCAGTTAATGATAAGCAAGGTGCTGATGCTTCAAAGAAAGAGATACCCTTAAGCACCCTTCTTGGGTAGAGCCATGTGAAAGGAGAACTACCCCAGAAAGGGTGTGAAGGGCTTGAGAATACAATAGACCACACTTGTTTTCAGGTAAAACCCAGGGGAGATAGAAAGGCCCCGCGAAGTGTTGTCTGCAAGGAGTGTCTAGGCATATACAGCCAGCAAGAGCACCAGGTGACCCCAAGATGAAACAGACACACCCTAACCCAGTGCCTTGGTTCTTCAGGAGAATCTCCAAGCTCAGACACAGCTCTGGGGGAGGGAAGGAACTTTGCAGGAACAGGAAGAGCAGAGTAGTGGCATGAGGATTTGTTATGAAACCCAAAGACTAATCAAACCAACGATGGAAGATTTCCTTTTAATCCCTGTCATTCCTGTGCTTTCTGCTGCATTTAGCTAGTTGAAATGAAGCACACATTCTTCCAATGAGGATACTTTAGTGTGTGTGTTCTGAATAATTTAAATGTGATCATGTGATGAAGTCCACACTTTAAAGGGGTTAACATATCTATTTGAGAGACTGTTTTGATTGATTTTTCCATTAGTTCTCCTAGTCTTAAGATAGTAAATGCATAGATACTGCATATATATCCCCTAGGTTTAGAGCCTTATATAAAAATCACATCCTTGTGTTTCCCACAGAGATAATGGTTTGGTGAAGTGGGAGTGGTATTACAGAATATCTCACTATTATTTTCTCTAATAACATGCTTTACTTTTTCCATAGGTTTTACAGAGTTTGTCACGTCAGCCAGGATCCTTCATGAAACAGACACCAAAAGTGCAAGAGACTTATTGGGGGGGGGGGTGCGCGTGGTTGTGAAGGATGAGATGCAGAGGGAGCAGGCATAGGCGAGACGAGCTTCCAGTCCACAATGCAGGTCCGACACCTTTGAAGGGAGAAGGGGAAGGAGGAGTGTTGAATAGGAAGGTCCCTGGGTTACAGTGCAGCTTTGAATAGAGGCTGTTAAAGCCTTACTCTGTCAGGCAGAAACGCCCAGCTCCAGTACCTCCACTGCGCTTAGCAATCAGCTGGGAACAGCCTCAGGAGCTTGTGTTCCTGGTGAGAAAGCCATGGTGGACCCTGAATGGAAAGCTGGAAGCAGTTAGCTAACTGGTGGGCTTTCTCTTGAGAGGAGATCTGAGTGGCATCCCACCAGGGCTTCCAGTCACCATTTTTTAGAATGGCATTAATTCTTAGAACTGTATGGATATGGATGGAAGAATATTGGAGAGAAAGACATAGACAAGGTGATGGGTTATAGCATATAGACAAGAAGTGCCTGGCCTAAAGGACCGACCAATCATCTGAGAACACTTTATTTTAAAAAACCTGAGCAGTTACACCTTGGGAATGAGTCATTGTCCCTCACCTCACTAGATAGGGAACCTTTACACTTTGTATTTACAGTTTGCAGATATCCCAATTAGCATCCCAATGAAACCTCTCAGGGCAAGTGTTTGAATGCCAATCTGACCATAAATAACAAGGAAGCTTAGAAAAAAATAAAATTCTCCACTTGACTCAAAGGATAAGCAAAGAAAAATTCATGTTCTTGAACTTGCTTTGCTGAAAGAAAAGGAGGGGAGTCTTGGTGATTTATTTAAAATGACTGTTATTGATTAATTTTCAGAAGTGGGTGAACTGAGGAGGTGTTTCCGAAGTGATGAATTATAGCTTATTAAATTCAATTTCTCCAGTTGTGAGAATAGAGAGTTAATGAAACTGAATGAAAAGGAGGGTGCTTTACAAGTCAGTGACTAAAAATGAGGACTGATGACTTTTTAATATGATTTCTTTCTAAACCAAATGGCATAATAATAGAGACTGACTAGAAGCTCTCTCCTGCACCCCAGTCTTTATGAGTCCAATTTGCTCCCTTGAGCTTCAGTGACTTTAAGTCATCTATTCCCCAGATAGCGAGGATATGGGAAAACCTTCTACATCTGTTGTCTTGTCCTAAGTCTCAACAATGATGGACAAACCATTCTGGAAAGGTGAAAAAATTTAAAATGAAAGTCTATGGCTATACAAATAAAGTATAAATTAACTGAATAGTAACTCTATGTCTAGACCACCCTAGTGGAGATCATGAACCTTGAAGGAAGCCTGACTGGATGAATTGAAATGTTTTCCTTAGTAAGAGAAAGGGAATGGGAAAGTTTATATGCTAGAATTTCTCACCCAACAATCTCAAAGTTCTTCCTGAAATATGGCAGATTCTATTGAAACATCATTGAGTAATACTGCAATTATAAATGTAATTTTGAAAGTATCAGCATTTTGGCCATTTTTTAAATGGGCATTCAGAGTAAGTCTGGCTCTTTGGGAAAGGGTCTGCATTGAGTATGTTGAATGGCTGTTCTTACCAAGAAATATGATTCAGGTGTGGTATGCCAGGTTTCAAGACCCAGGGAATGAATATATAGCCACCAATAAAGCTTTTCTTCTCTATTGAAATTAATTTTAATGCTAACTTTATATTTGATAAGTTCATGTTCAATTGCTACTGTTGCAGAAAAAACTTGGGAGATCTTTATCACGTATATGGTGCTATTCAACTTGTTAAAAACATTTACTGGACTTTCTAACTTTTCTCTAAAGTCCTAAATTACTATAATCTGAGACAAAAATTAGTTATAATTGAGTAAAAATAGCAAGAAAAAATTATATAATGAAATGGATAATTTGACATAAAAATACAGGGTGGGGCAAAAGTAGGTATACAGTTGTATGTGAAACATAGTTTATTCTTTTTTTAAAAAAATATATATGTATTTTATTGAATTTTTACAGAGAGGAAGAGAGAGGAATAGAGAGTTAGAAACATTGATCAGCTGCCTCTTGCACACCTCCCACTGGGGATGTGCCCACAACCAAGGTACATGCCTTTGACCGGAATCGAACCTGGGACCTTTCAGTCCATAGGCCAATGCTCTATCCACTGAGCCAAACCGTCTAGGGCTGTCATAGAGTTTATTCTTATACTAGAGGCCCGGTGCACGAAATGGGTAAGGTCCCTAGCCTGGCCAGCGATCAGAGCCCATCAGGGCCTTCGGGCTGCTGGCCGGGGCATTCCTCCATTTCGTGCTGCCCCTGGTGGTCAGCGCACATCATAGTGACTGGTTGTTTGGTTGTTCTGCTGTTTGGTCTATTTGCATATTAGCCTTTTATTATATAGGATTATTATTTATTAATTATTATATTATTTTTCACATGAACAACTGTACACATACTTTTGCCCCACCCTACATAGAGAAGTATTTTTGCAAAGAGACAGTAAGACATACAAAATATCCAGCCATCATAAATTTTAGCTGAAATCACACAATATATATTAGTTTACTAAATTTCAGGATTTAAGGATGGGAAAATCCTATCACAAAACATCAGTGTTCTATGAATATGCCCAATGAAATAATTAAGTCACATTTGTCCCACCACTAGTACTGGATATGCTGAATTACTCAGCATCTTGAAAATGTGATCACTTTTTTTCCCCCTAGATAGGAAAATGAAGGGGAAAAATAGCCAAAATCCTTCCTAAGCCATTCATGTCTCTTGACAATTATAGGGTGCCTTTTGATATCTGTATTAGCTCCCTACGCATGCCATAACAAATTACCACAATTTGAGTGGCTTAAAACAACACAAATTTATTGTCTCACAGTTCTGTAGGTTAGAAGAACAGATGGGCTCAGCTGGGAACTCAGCTTAGAGATGGATAAGGTGGAAATCAAAGTATCAGCAGGGTTGCACGCCTTATTAGAGGTTCTGAGAAGAATCCACTTCCAAACTCATTCAGGCTGGCGGCAGAATTCACTTCCATGTGTTTGTAAGACCGAGGTCCAGGTTTCCTTGCTGGCTGTTGGCCAGGGTGGTTCTCACCTTCTAGAGGCAACTACAGTCCCTGGCTCGTGGTCTCCTTCACCCTCCAAGTCAGCAGTGGTGGGCCGAATCCCTTTCATGCTTTCAATCCCTCTCACTTCCCCTTCTGCCTCATTTCACTGACCTCTCTTCCCAGTTGAAGACAGCCCTCTATTTTTAAGGGCTCATATGGTTAACTAAGGCCCACCAGGGTAATCCACCTATTTTAAGGTGCTTAACATCTATTACACCTGCAAAGTCACTTTCACCATGTAAGGCTCCAGGGGTTAGGGCCTGGACATCTGTGGGAGCTATTCTGTTTACTATGCTGTTAAGAGTTGGCCACATCTCACTCCCACCAGATGCATCCTCTACCCTCCACCTGCAGACTCTGGATGCGTCCCCGAGCTTACTTCCTACTTCCGTATAGGAAGCATGCAGGGATTCCTCTCAGATATGGTCTGCTTCCTAGATGCCCCTACTTCCTCAGTGCTCAGTCTATTCTTCTGCCAGCTCTATCCTGCCCCTTCAATTCTGCCAGGTGATCTCTTCCCTGCTATTTGTCTGGATGTTGGAATGTCTGATTTTCTCTGCCCCGTGCTTTGTCCTGATTGGTCAGCATGGCTTCCAAATTTGTCAGGCCCTACCTGGGATCTCCAAATCCATCTTTCTGAAAGGTCTCAAGTCTTTCCATAATTTCTTTTGTTCTGGCCAAATTACTCCTCCTTTACCATGAGGCACTGTTGCTCTCATTTTGTATATTTATTAATAGCTATCAGTATGCATGGAATGTTACTAAAATGTCAGTGTTTCAGCATTTATTCACTAGAAATAAGACACATTTATTAGCTATGGCTTAATCTAGTATCCATGTGTTATGTGGTGAGTCACAACACAAACAAAATTATTTTCAAAAATCTATATACCTAGGTTAATAAAAAACGTTTGTACAGACTGGATCAACTGTTTTTTGGACATTTTCGTAAATTATTGAATTATGATGTAGTTACACTGATGATATTAATATGCCTGAAACAACGGGGCTGTAAAATATTCATCTTGGTAATTTGAGTCATTTAAATAAATGAACTGTATTAATATTGTAGTAATATAATAAGCTACTTGGTAATTGGTTATTATGCAGTTGGGAACTAAATGTGGGTATTGGGTAGAATTGCGTAGTTACTATCAAAGTCTTACTAGGCTATTTCAAATATTATGCAACCTCATAAGCTCAAATTACAAATATTTATTTTATGTCTATTGAGTGCAATTCACTGCAGTACAAATGAGACAGACATGGATTCTTCCCTCAGGGCACTTACAGCCTATTAGAGGAGGTAGCAAGTTCCTGGAATTCAAGGTAGAAAGTAATAAATGCCCTAGCAAAGGCACAGATGAAGCATTACAGATACTGAGAAGAGAAAGAAAATGACTCTACTATTAAGAAACATATATATAGTGCCTAGTCAAGGACAGACATTCGATAAGTATTATGGAATGTATTGAGCTTCTCATTTGATTTGAATCTTGATATATTTGGGCTCAGAAGGAAGGTGAAACCAGCAGACTATCAAGTGAAGAAATGCAAACCAAAGCACAGAGACAGTGAAACTTCTCATGTTACAGCTTTTCCCTCCGTCATTTAGGTCGCTGTCAACTAGTCATTCTCATCCACATTTTTCTATCCTGGTTTCTATTACCTAGTCTTATCCGACTTCTCCTCTCCCCTCACCATCCTGCACACATGGACTCATGAAATGTTATCAACATTAGCAGAAAACAAAATGTTGGCCATTTTCATCTTTCCATTCCCATCATCATCATCATCCCAGATCAGCACTCGAGCCTTATGCCTGGCCCATTGCAATAACCTCCCAGGTGGTGTCCTTGTCTTTAGTGTTTTAACTTTCTAAAACACTTGACTGCCACTGAAACTCCTCCTAGGACAGCTCTGAACATGCCATTCACTGTATCAAGATGATTTAATATTTCCTTGATACAGTCTGATCCTTACCCTGGCTGAGGTTTGATTAAACCCATGGTCCTCCTATATTTCCTCCCAGTTACCTAGGCAATCCCTCTCCTCCTGCCTAGACTACTTACTTTTTTCCTCCTACCTGGAAGTGATTTTTGTTCACATTTTAACTTTTTCTGTACTTTTCCTAGATCACATAACACACGGCCTCACAATACAGTTAAACCTAGCTTTCGAGCTCTTTGGGGTAACAGTACATGATTTTTTTTTTTCATTTTATGTACTCACAATGGCTGCTTAACAAACGATCAGTAATGGTTTAATAAATGCAGCGTTATCACTTGGTCCCTCCTGTTTGACTTCTCTGCAGAATATTCATTTACAATTTCATATTTTCTAGTTGGTTACCAAGATGATTAAATGAATCTCCTGACACCAGAAAGTAGGCTTTATTGGAAAGACCTTGTTTAGTTTTTTTCATCACTGAAACTAGCATTGCCGAGGACAGCGTCCAACACGTTGTAGGCACTCATCCAGAAAGTGTTAAATGAAGGAATGAATGAATAAAACTAAAAATTTAGGAAATAACGATGGTGTCTTCATACACAAAACAGCTTTATTGAGTGATTCATCACATTTTTATACACCAGAAAGACATGTGTGGGCTTAGCATAATATTTCCAGGATCCCAGGTACATGTATGGAGAACACTAGGTAAACATAGTCATTAACTTCCCAACATACTTACTATTGATGTGTAGGAAAGCACAGCATTCTTCACAATTAATTATCATGAAAAAGGGACATTTTAAAGGCTTCTTGACACTAAAGGAGATAAGAGAGCTAAGAAATTACCTACTAATGTTTCTACTGCCTGACAAATTTTAATAGGATAATTGCTAACACCCCTTTGTTATTCTCAACAACAAGCCGTCCCTCTTGGTAGAGGAGCTCTTAGATGCCTCTGATGAGCAGAGAGGACACTTAAGAATCTGCACCGAAACCATAAATTCTAAAGTGGAAAAAGTTACTTCCATTGGCGGGCAGATAGGACAGAGTCCTCAGACTTTAACATCACACAGGCTTGGACTTGAATCCTGGCTCAGAAAACACTAGCTGTGTGCATTTGAACAATTTCTCCCAACTCTTGTTTGTAAAATGGGGGTGACAATGGCAGCAATTTCCAAGAGTCGTGGTGGAGATTAAGTGCAATTAGAGGTACTAATAATGACAGTTTGTGATTCTTACATGCCTTGCCGTGTGCTAAGTGCTTACTGTGAGTTGTCCCCACCTAATTTTCACAATAGTACTTGAACGTCGGTATCACTAGTATCCTTATTTTTCAGATGGAGAAACTGAGGCATGGAGTATTGTCTGAGACCTAGTAAGTTTTTACTACATTAGAGCTAACATAATTTTTTGTGTTGATCATTATATATTATTAGAGGCTCGGTGCATGGATTTGTGCACTGATGGGGTCCCTCGGCCTGGCCTGCATCCTCTCGCAATCCGGGACACCTTGGGGGATGTCGAACTGCTGGTTTCAGCCTGATCCCCACAGGCCAGGCCAAGGGACCCCACCGGACCTCTAGTATGCATATAAGATCTTTGGTTAATAGCTTCCCACCCCGCCTCCCCTCTTCCTTCTGAGATTCATCAGTCTGTTCCAGGTTTCCATACCTGTGCATTGAGTGTCTGCCCCCTGGTGGTCAGTGTGCATCATAGCTACTGGTCAAATGGTCGGACATCACTTAGGCTTTTATATATATAGATTAGCATGTATTTTAATCAAATTGTATACTTTGGTATATACAATTTGATTAAAAGATATGCTAAAACATAGCAAATTAATGGGCATTACATTGCACCTGGTGCTTTAACACTTTACATGCTCACCTAATCTAATCTTCACAGTGTGCTTATGCAGTGTGATTATTCCTCCTATTTTTCTTTTTAAAAAAATTTTTTTTAATTTAAATTAAATCAGTCCCCCACCACCACAAATTATGCAGTCGAGTTTCCCACATTTGGGGAAATCGCAGGGGTCAGCATACCCGGAGTGCAATGGATAGGCCTCGCCCTGGGGAAACCACCTTCGTGATCATGGTATCTCCCCTGGCAGGTAAGTATATTCCTCCTATTTCTCAAAAGAGGAAACAGGTACATAAAGGTTAAGTCATGTGTCTGGGGTCATGCCGTTGGAAGTTGTTAGAGCCAATGTTTAAACCCAGGCTGTCTGATACCAGAGATGGGATGAGTAACCCTAACCCTCCAGTCTGGCTCCTACTATCTCTAGAAGTTTCCTATAAAAAAAGGATATGAAGTCAGTAGAGAGCTGGGTCTTTGGAGGAGCACTGTGAGTGCATTAGTTTCCTATGATTGCTATAACAAAGCACCACAAATTAGATGGTTTGAGATAGTAAGAATTTATTCTCTCAAAGTTCCAGTGGTAGATGTGTGAAATCAAGGTGTCAGCAAGTTTGTGCTCCCTCCACAGGCCCTGGGGGGTGATCCATTGCTTGCCTCTCTGGCTGTTGATGCTGCCAACATCCCTTGGCTTATGAGCACTTCACTCTGATCTTTAAGACCAATAAACTCAAATTCCACTCTGCTGTGTCTTCACATCACCTTCTCCAGTACACGAGTCTAACTTCCCTCTGCCTGTGTCATTTGTGGACACTTGTGAAGGCAGCTAGGACCCACCTGGATCATTCAGAATAATTCCCGATTTCAAGATCCTTATCTTAATCACATTTGCTAAAACTTTACCATATAAGGTAACATTCAAAGGTTTCAGGGATTATGAGCTGGTATCAATGGGGACACCATTCAACCCACTGAAGTGAGGAATAGTTCATTAAATCCATGAATCTATAGGCTGTGACACAAGGTATTATTTTATATCCCAATAACAGGAAAAATCCCCAACATGGGCGACCTACTAGGAGACTGTCCACCATAAAATGTAGACAAGGACTACACACTCAGGGTGTATTTAATCCAGAGGAAAATCTGCCACAAAGAAAGAGAAGGGCACCTGCATGTGTCTCATCCTTGGCAGTTGTGAAAGGAGGAAAACAAATCTCTCAGAATATGAGTCCACCTGATGCTTGGTGAGGTCTAGTGTCACATGGTCATGCTCAACGTTGGTGACAAATTTCCAAGTGTTGAGTCATGGCCTGAGGAGGAGTCCAGAGGTGCACATCTGGATACTCTGATGGGTAAGCCCTTTGGAGGAGCAGAGTGCTGGCTGAGTGCAAGAGCTACTTAGAATGAAGAGTGATTAGTGTCTGTTGTTGCGTCAAGACCAGCAATAGCCATGGGGGCTGCAGTTCCTCTCAGTAACCTTTCTTTTAAAAATTAGCCCAGGGAATGAGACCATTCAGGATCCTGGAAGAGCTGGTCCCATATCAGGTCATTCATGATTCAGTGGGCCCTGAGCTCACAGGAGGGGACTGTTGTGCATGCCTCAGTGTGCTGCCCAGGTCCCCTTAATGA
Source organism: Myotis lucifugus (assembly GCF_000147115.1). Taxonomy (NCBI): domain Eukaryota; kingdom Metazoa; phylum Chordata; class Mammalia; order Chiroptera; family Vespertilionidae; genus Myotis; species Myotis lucifugus. Next base: position 4,497,743 of record NW_005871125.1, read on the forward strand.
CTGAGCTACTCTTGTTGTTTCTGCTTGACCAGATGGCTCTCAGTTCAGTCCTCTCCCAGGAGCTGCCCCTCTGGATGGTGTGAGGCCTCTATTGCACCCATATCTCCTCTCAATGACCCTCTGCTAGGCTCGCTTCCTGTCCTTTTTACACATTCCAAGAGCAGTCCCCAGTGGTCCTCCAGCCCATAATGTCCATTTCAGAGTCTGTTTCCTGGAGAAATCCTACTTACTGAATATTTGAAAACTAAAAAGCAAATAAGGCAATTAACCAGAAAAAACAAAAATATAAAAGCCTCAGGATATGTCAGCTGTGTGTGATACTTAAAGGTCATTATACACTGAATTACCCCATAATTGAGTTATAGATATATAAACCGTGTGCAACTCAGTCATAAAGTTAGAGATATTACCAACTTTTAGAACCTTTTTGCAATTTCACCAGGCCCTCAAGATTGTGTAAGTCGAAGTGTCTGTTCTGTTCCAATCTAACAGGCATGTTCATTGGAGTCAGACAGACCTGGTATACAGTCCTGTCCTCTTACTAACCACACATCCTGGCACAAGTGACTTAGTCTCTCTGAGCTTCTGTAAGATGAGGATCATGTTACCTACCTCTCTCACAAGACTGTTGTGACCATTAAGTTAAATACCCTCCATGTATAACCCTAGTGATATGCTGGCCACGGAAGAGGCAATTAATGAATGTTAGTTCCTCTTCATGTTCCCATGAGGGTATCTGAAAACCTCCTCTCTTGCTTATAGTCCTCTTTAAAGAATAAGTGCAATAGAATAGCAGGAAATGTATTCTTTGTGGGTGGGTACTCTAGATAAATAAAGCTAATATACAGAGTAATAGGAAAAACTATGTCAAATAAATCCTCTCTTTTCTAATTAAAAACAAACTCAAAATAACAGAGCCCATATGTTATTACTAAAAGGCATGGTTGGCGTGACGGTGGTCTATGTACCACGCCAGGAGGATTCGATGAGCCTGAGACGACACGTCCCCTTCTTCCATGGGGACTTCCGACCAGCCAGTGCTACTTCCTGCCCCAGCAGCACACCTTCGCTTAGTGGTCCTGAGGTTCACCCGGCAGCCTTTGTTGAAATCTTAGAGTCCCTGATCATCATAAATAATTTGTATTTTCTTAATTAAAAAAATAATTCTGAAAAGAACACATAAAATTATAAACTAAATAACTTCTTGGTATTCATATTTCACATTTTCATTCTTTCAAATTGCTTTTTTTCCCAATTCTTAAGCACCTTTCTGATGTCACGAGGAAGAGATGTTTCTGGTGCTTACTTCTCTGTATTCTCAAGTCAATAAAATCTTGGCACTCAATTTTCAGTTTTAAGCAGCTAAGTCTTAAACTATTGTCAAGAGAACCCGAAGGACATAATAGAATGTTCTTGGGCCTGAATAGATTTTTTTTTAAAAGGAAAAGGTTGCCAGGCAGGCTCTCAAAAATCTCAACTCATAAGAGATGTTAGATGTGTTCTCATTGGTTTCATCCGGGGTGACCCTTCTCCCACACAGACTTAAAAGTTTCAAGTGTATAAGAGCGAAGGCGGCATACTAAAGCATTCTAAAAGAGAGGAGTCTAGAAGAAAACTACATGAATTTACTGAAAGTCACTAAATATAGGTCCCTTTTTACATGAAAACGTCTATTATGGCACCCTTTCTTCACACAAATAATTGTCAATGTTCAATGAGCCTAAGATAACATGTCCCCTTGTTTTCATGGGAAGTCCTGGGGACTGGGGCAAATACATATCTCACTAGGATTTTGCCTGTTTGCATTTAAAATATATATAATTCAGAATCATGGCATCAAAATAATTAAGATTCTTGGTTATAAGCATGAGAAAGCAACTCTAGCTACTTGTATAAGAAAGATTTATTTGGGAGGATATTAGGATGTGTATGTGCAGATATGGGGGCCTCAAAGACATGGTGGGAGACTGAGGGCCAGTCTTAGAAACAGAGGAAACCATGTAAGCTATGGAGGGACAAACACCAGGGAGCAGAGACCACAGTTCCCATAGTTTAGCTTATCTAGGCCCCCACCACTGGGGTCAGAACATCTGCATTCCCTCCACCAAGGCTTCCCTCACTTGTTATGACTTCATAGAACAGAATTCCTTTTGGTCACATGCTTGCCCAGGAAAGGAAGGATCTGGTCTCTTTAGTTTGTCTAGTGCAGTGGTCGGCAAACTCATTAGTCAACAGAGCCAAATATCAACAGTACAACGATTGAAATTTCTTTTGAAAGCCAATTTTTTTTAAACTTAAACTATATAGGTAGGTACATTGTTATTAACTTAATTAGGGTACTCCTAAGTTGACCTTTGCTAAAAACGTCCTTAATCTGATTGAGGTACGTTTGCTGAGGTCGACCCCTTCCAACTCTCCCATCCACACTCGTCTTGTATACTTGTTTCGTCTATCTCCTTTCCTTCATCCTCTCTATATGTCCAAACCATCTCAACATACCTTTCTCAATCCTCGACACTACATCTTCTTTCACTCCACAACGTTCCCTAAAATTAACTTAATAAACTTTACTTAAAGTTTTAAGTCAACTTCGCACTGTACATGTGCACCCGCACATAGTATTTTGTGGAAGAGCCACACTCAAGGGGCCAAAGAGCCGCATGCGGCTTGCGAGCCGCGGTTTGCCGACCACTGGTCTAGTGGGTAGCGAGTACCTGGAATCACCCTCCCAACAGGACAATACACAATGGCCGAAAGATCCATTTCCAAAGGAAACTTGGGGCACCATTAGGAAAGGATTAACTCATGGCCAACCAACACAGCACACATTTTCACTACAGTATCTATAGATCTCGGGATCTCGAGGCAAATTCCTGCCTCAGACATAGAATGCCAAAAAGGCAACTGCATAGTAAGTGCTTTGTGCATTGTGTCAGAATTCTAAAGCATTGGGTCTAGCAATACATCTCTCAAGGATAAAGTCTAAACACTCTTCAAAGATTAAATAGAAACAAATCCTTAAATGAAATGTCTAAGGTTAGATGTTCTTTCTGTTGTAGATGGAGGAAAATGCCCATGGATGCCATTTAAAGAGATTAAGCCCCTAAAGTCACACACACACACACACACACACACACACACACACACCCCATAAATAATGGCTCTCCTAAAAGAGAAGGACTGACTTCTTTAGTCCTTGAGCAAGACATGGGGTAGAGTGTTCTTGCAAATCTTCATTCTCTATGTCTCTCCTCAGGAAAGGTGGTTTATTTTTTCAGTGAATAGGACAGAACCATGATTTTATTTTTATGGCCTTTGCTAGTTTGGGTTATTTAAGGCTAGCTGGAAAACACAGGTTTCATTTAGACTGAAACTTATGTGAATAAAAGGGTTGGGAGTTTGCTTCCATTATAGTTGAGCAGCACAAAACTGGAGGTAAGAAGAAAGGAACGTACATCGTTGTTTTTTGTCAAGTGGCTCTCCAGTAGCTGATTTCCTTAACATGCAGAAGAGCATACAGAAGAAGCGGTAGTCACACTTTAGTGCAGCTATTTGTAAATGTAATGAACTAATGCAATACCTATATACCCAGTGACTTTCTGGCAGTCCCTCCATCACAATCCAGCTCTCACCATGTCACCAATGCATAGCTATTCTAATGAGGAAGGAAAAGTGAATAGATGGAGAAGTCACTTAAGTCCTTTGACATAACTTTACAATATGTGCCTTTTGTACTCCTTTTTCTTTTGTTGTGTAGTCATGATTGTACATGCCATCATGATTATATACTATGTGCAACTTCAGCTAATGAAACATACTTCCCTAAAATGGAAGAAAAAAAAGAATTTAAAAATGTATCCTTTTGTTCCTCTTGGACACAGATCCTGAGACAAAGTTAAGAGTGCATGAGGCTTATTAGGGGTTAATGTCAGTGAAGATAAAAGTGAGAGGAAGGAGGATTGAACAGGGAAAGCCTTCAGAATGAAATGCAGAGCTCATAAAATCTGGGCCAACTGAACAGGGAGTTCTAAAGCAAGACTTGCCTACTGGAGCTCTGTGTTGGGGAGAAATGGCCAATGCTGGTATCCCAATCATCCTCATTCACTGGGGTGTGTGGTGTGAGACCTTGGCTCTAAAGGTGAAGCAAATCTTGCAGAGGACTGTCAGCTTATAGTGCTCCTTGCAGATAAACAGCAGGTGCTTTCTTGAAGGGAGTTCTAAATGGTAGACTTTCCTGATTGCTATGACTAGGAAATGGTTAGCTTAGAATTAGGTACAGGTTTAGTTCCAGTGATTAAAGTTAAAGAATGTTTCACCTACTGACTTTTGTCATTTTTATAACTACTATCAGGTGCATAGTCCTAAATTTGTAGGCAGAGGGAGTGAAGACAACATTTAATTATAACAACTAGTCTACCAAAGGAGAGCATTTAGGAATTACAGTAAACCAATTAAAAGTGACAAAAACATGGTCATAGTTTGGGCAGCTGCAATAGAGTGTTATAGACTGGGTGCCTCAAACAACAAACATGCATTTCTCACAGTTCTGAAAGCTGAGAAGTACAAGATCAAGATACCAGGAGGTCATATGTCTGATGAGGACACTCTTCCTATCTTCTTGTTGTATCCACACATGGCTAAAAGCAGAGGGAGATCATCTCTCTCCTGTCTCTTCTGTAAGAACACTAATCCCACTCATTAGGGCTCCTTCCTCATGATCTAATTACCTCCTAAAAGCCCTACTTCCAAATACCATAACATTGGGGATTTTGGCTTCAGTACATGAATTGTGGGAGTTGGGGGAGACACAAATACTCAGCCCATAGCAAGCATAAAAAAATTAATAAAAAAAATAAAAAATTAAAATCTATAAACTGACAATATCTCCTTTCCTCACCTTCCCTTTCACAAATTTATCTAGATATATAAAAGCCTAAGGGACTGTTGGACCATTTGACTGGTAGCTATGATGCGCACTGACCACCAGGGGGCAGACACTCAACACACAGGCATGGAAACATGGAACAGACTGATGAGTCTCAGGGGAAGGGGGGAAAGGGGAAGGGAGGGGAGAAATTAAC
>NW_005871125.1:4502923-4508441 GCF_000147115.1 Myotis lucifugus
CAAAACCGGCCTGGTGCATAGAGGGCGTGCACCAGTGAGGTCCCTCAGCCTGGCCTTCGGAGACTGGGCCAAAACAAGCAGTCCAACATCCCCTGAGGGGTCCCGGATTGCGAGAGGGCCAGGTTGAGGGATCCTACTGGTGCACGAATCCGTGCACCAGGCCTCTAGTTTTTAAATAAGTTGCTTAAGCATACCAGTAGTCAGTGGTGTCTGGTATTGATTTAGTAGTTTTTGTTGCAGATATCTTCTTACAGATTATTAAACTAATGCATGGAATCTTGAATAAATATTTTTACCTACCATACCATCTGGAAGACAGCATGCATAGTATAATAAAGGTAACACTGGCAGGAAGTGAGAAGACTTGAGCTCTGGTCTTGAATTCTCCTCTTATAGTTAATATCTAAATTCTAAGTTTCAAAAAATAATTTACTTTGTATTAATATTTCCATTTATCTTATCAGTATTATAACAGACAATGCCAAAAGTTTAAAAAGACTTTAAGGCTATTCTTCCATTCCTTCAACAAGTAATTACTGAGTGCAGAACCCAGGCTGGGCACAGAATTAGGCATTGATGATACAAAACAAGGTACAGGTCCTCTTCCAGTTTATGCTCTTGTTGGAGACACAAACCATCATCAAGAAAACACAAATATAATTTGTGAGAGATATAAGAGCTGTGAACAAAGATGAAGCACACTAAAGGATAGAGAATGTCAGGATGACTGTGTACATGTGTGTGAGGGGTGGCGGCCCTCACACAGGGACTTTATATAGGGTGGTCAAGATCATCTTCTTCTAACCAAGATGCTGGAGCAGAAATGTAGATTACCTGTAGGGCAAAGATAGAAGGAACAGCAATGCTAGAATTCTAGGGCAGGATGAGCTGTGAGAGAAGGTGGGGAAGGGAAGGCAGATCTTGAGGAGGTAAAGTTAAGGTAAGGAGGTTGGGGTTCATTCTAAGCCTGAAGGGAAGTCCCAGATGTTTTCAGGCAGGATGGCCTGATCTGATGTATCTTTTGAAAAGATCACTCTGGACTCTGCAGGGAAAGCATCTATAGGTTGGTGAATATGGAAGCCAGAAGCTAACATTAGCCTAGGTGAGCAATGACGGAGGTTTAGACATTATAGGTGGCAGTTGATCTGCTTCACAATACATTTTGAAGGTAAGATTGTCTTGAATTGTTGATGGACTGGATGTTGGACGTGAGGATAAGAGAGGGATCAAGAGTGATAAATAGATCCAGAGACATAGAAGCATGGAATAGACTGAGGAATCTCAAAGGGAAGGCAGGGTGGGGTGGGGTGGGGTGGGTAGGGAGAGATTAACCAAAGAATTTATATGCATATATCATGATCCATGGATACACACAGTAGAAGTGAAGGCCTGGGGTGGGGTGCGGTGAGGGGATCATTGCGGGGGTGGGGGGTGAGGAAGGGAACATCTGTAATATTTTCAACAATAATGATACATGTAAAAAAAAATTAAAGGAATGACTTCTAACCAGAGATACTGCTAAGAGGGGAGCTCAAATCTGATATCAGGCATTTGACAAAAATCAGGGGTGATTGTGTTCTGGGAGCGAGGCCCAATTTTTGGTTCTATTAACATATAAAATGAGTAGAAATTTCAGGTCATTGAAAGGGGTATGCTGTCCTTTATTTTTCACCCACTACTTTATTCTCTGCTCAGAAACAACACAGCAATTGACTTTCATATGAATTAAATTTGTTATATATTTGACTGGATCCTTTTTTGGAGAGGTGGACTGGGGGGATTTAGACTATAATTGGGTGTCTGCATCAGAGGAGGAACTTTCTGTTCCTCCCTATAACCTCTCTTGGGATAGAAATGATTGGCAGTGATGGTGCCCAATTAAATTCAACACTGCTCATTGTGTGGGTTTAATGAGGAAGTCCCTTTCTGTTCTTTGACACAATGTAAAAGCCAGAGTTGACACAATCTTTAGATAAGGGTTTCTCAAGGAACTTGGTACCATTACAAGTCCTATTTGACGTCATAATGTAAAAGTTGCCTTTCTGAGAAAGGCAGATGGAGATAGTGGTGGGACTTGCAACAGAACAATAACTTAGATAGTGAGACACCAGCTTCTTTGTGACCTGGAGCTTGAAGAACCTGGGAGACCTTCTTCAAGGTAAGGAACACATGATTACAAATAGCAAAATTAGAATGAGAAATTATTTGGTATGAGAAAAAGTTCACAAAATAATAAATATTTAAAGCTGATAAAACCACAAATGTCACATAACAAAGTAATATAATAGTTTAAAATAAATTTATTGCCTGACACCTCTGTAATAGTTTTCCCTACTTTATTTTTAGTTGCATAGACTTTGATTGCATTAACACAAAACAAAGATGATATAATTTTTAAACAGAGGGAATATAAAGATAATTATGTTTTTACTCTGGCATGGATGATGAAACTTTCAGAAGTTTATACTTGGAATGCACAGACCATGTGTATCTTCTTACATAGATGTATCCGCTCTTGTGAGAATTAGGCCCTACAAACCCAGAATTCTGATGAGTTCTATTTCACATCTTTTTTTGGGGGGGGAGGGGGGGTGGGGGAGATCCTATTTCAATGATTGAAACAATTAAAAAAAAACTAGCTTTGGGCTCTGTATACTTCAGACATTCTTCCTCCACTGCTTGTGGACATTTAGTGGTGGGCACTCAGACCCCTTTGCATCATGATACAGTCCTGGCCCTGCCCCTCTGCGTTAGGTTAGGATGTTGAGGAAGAAGGCACAGGAGCCATACAAGTATCCTTGGAAGCCTTTCCTACACCGGGAAGGCTACACAAAAAATGAATGCCATCAAGTTAAAACTCAACGTATTTTCAACCTAAATTTCATGTAGCCAAATGACAAAATGCCCATGTCTACTCCAATGTCCTCCTGTCACTCAGGAGTGTGACCAAATTGGAAGTAGAACAAGACAGTGGTGTTAAACAATTTGAACAGACTTTGGCAAATTTTTCTGAAACATCCTGTGAACACAATGCCAAGACCAGCACTTTAGAAGGAGCCTGTGCAGTGAGGGGTCCGGGTACTTAAGCTTCATTTCCTCTATGATATTCTCTTTTAGTTAAGAGTCACCATTCGGAGTATCCTTTTATTTTTTACTTGGTGAGAGAAAATAATAAATCTGGGGTAAGCTTCAGATTTATAGAAGGGAAATTTGTTCAAGAATCTCTGAGCACAATGCAAACCCTTTCCTCTAAATGGGGGGATAACCCTAGAATTGTCATCGGTATATGATATGATGTGAATGGGGTATTTGGAGGTGGTCATATATTACGTACTCCCCCCCCCCCCCCCCCGTCACAGCACCATCTAACTCCCAGAAAGTCTGGTTGGGAAAAATTTGGACAACCTTGACCCTTCCTTCAGCTGCTCACCAAAGCAGCCCATCCCATACTGTCAGTTGAACCTTTCCCAATGGCTCTTGCCCCTGACTCCTCATTTTCATTTCTACACCTACCTCTGCATCTCAGGCCCTTAGAATTCACTGCCTGGATTGCTATGATAATTAATTGGTCTCACTGTTACTTCAAACCACTCCTTACGCTGTTTCCTAAATCACAGACCCAATCCACCACTCTCCTTATCAAAAACTACTATGTAAAGAAAGCCCAAACTGAAGATGACATTTGGAGCCTCCAAATCTGACATTTCAACTTCATTCCTTCTTCCATCCATCAAGTCACCCTTTGCTGGAACCACACAGGGCTGCTTGCCCCTCATGCCCTTTCTTGTGCCTTCTTATGCACTTTCTGCCTTCTTCACTTCTCCTGTTTTCAAGTCTGAAATAAGCACGTATCTTGGCCTTGCAAATCACTTCCAGGATTCATCAAAAAGTCTATGTTCTTTGGAAAGCCTTCTGGAATATTTCATGTCATAGTGAATTATTCTTTCTTCTACATCTCTATAAAAGTTAACTTATGCAGCCATTGTAGTACTTACTAATGTCTTGTGTGACAGATATATGCTTTTCTATGTTTATTTGTCATACTTTCATACATCAGTTCTTTACAGAGAGGGACAGTATTTATCATCACTGAATAGTCTCCCAAACACATTTATACAATGTCTCCCAAAGTGCTTTGATATAGGTGTCCAAATATTTTTGCATGGATGCATCAACCTACAAATCTACTAAGTATTTCATAAAAAGTGAAATAAAAACAATTTTGGTCTAGTCCTCAGACTGTAGCAGCTACAAGCGTCAAAACCTTTTATTAACTTTTTTTATTCCCAGAAAAAAAGAACAAAGCTTAAATCAATAAAACCTTGTAGTATAAATGATTTAAAAGATTCCAAGGATCAATGTATATTGGACTCATCTGATGGTTAAGGGGAAAGGGTGACTCTAATGAGGAAAGTAATAAGACAAGAATAACTTGTAAAAAAAAAAAAGAGCAGAAAACAGTAGAATTGTGGAGTCTGTCATAGCTGGATTAGCAATGACTGGATGTCCAGGAGAAATACACTTTCAAAAGAAGCTGAGAAAGATGCGGTGATAGCGGTCCTGGCAGGTTGAGGGTAATGAGCACGATGAGAATGTTGACAGAAGATCTGAGTTGAGATGCTTTTGTTACCTTTGTTTTGGACAGTCTGGAGAGAGAGGGGGCAAGGCTGTGATTTGTAGAAACCCCAGCAAATAAGTAACTGTGGCAGCTCCATGTGCTTGGGCAGGAAGGGGGCTGCATTAGCCCTCCTTACCCAATCTGGGCTCTTGTGTAGCATAGAAGGGACTAAGAAAGTACTGTCAGGGAAGGGACAGTTATGAGATCTGGGGATCCTTAGAGGGGCTCGTTTTGGTGTGGACTAAATGACCCTGAGTCCAAGGGCTGATGGACAGGCCTCTCAGGACTCACACAGTGGCCTTGGCAGGTGAACTGTACTGGTCCGCTGGGGAGGGGTCTGCTCAGCAGTGGGTGCTGGGCTCCTCAGGAGCACAGGTTGGTGAGCAAATGCACCGGGAGCTACACCAGCCAGGGCTGGAGAGGTGGGACTCCATAGTTAAGATGGGATCCACCTCATCTCAGCAGAGACCAGGCAGAGGACAGCCAGGACCAAAGAGCCATACAGGGTACCAGCCCGACACCTCACGTGACATCAGGAGGACAGGAAGCTTTGCCTACAGCCAGCAACCGTCTGGGGAAGAAGCAGAAGAGTGGGGAGGAGCAGGTGTGTTAGGACTGCCTGGATGGAGTATTTACCCAATAGTGATGATCTGACTGAAAGAGTACAGTGTGGACTGCTAAGTTTCCATCCCCCACACTTCTGGCCCCGGCCCAGGGAACAGAAGCTGGGGAGGTGGAGTACATCAGCCAGAAAACATAAAAAGTTGCCATTTTACTTGTGTTTGTGAGCCCAGTGTGCTAAATTGCAATCTCTCAAATTGGAGGTTAAGGGGCTGTGAGAAGAACAGCTTCAGCAGGAAAATAAGTGCTGGCCTGTGGCTCAGCCAGAAAAGGGCATGG
>NW_005871125.1:4508541-4615463 GCF_000147115.1 Myotis lucifugus
GGAGGGTGGAGAAGAGAGAGAAAACGGCAGAAGGTCCAGATCACAGCGTGAGTCCGCTGAACCAGGGTGCAAAGCTAACTGACCTGGAATAATGGAATGTGTGCTTTAATCTGCTTTCACCTAACTGCATAACAGAAGCGTGTTTCTGTGAGAATCTTACATGTTGGAGCTCCAACTTCCTAAATTGCCTGTGTTGAGTATCTGGAGGTGCGCTAGGAAGAGGTAGAAATACTTCCTCTACGTTGATCCCTGCCACTCTGAACTGTCCAGCGAGGGTGTGCTGTTGGTAGAATGAGGTGGGAAAGCCTAGGGAGCAGGGAGAGGAGTCTCCTGATGCCCAAAGGGCCTGGTAAACAGCTCCCATCCTTGCTGACCGACCAGGCAGCTGCTCTCACTCCATCAGGCACGCCTCCTTTGGTGAGGGATTGCGGACATGCAGGACATGGAAGAAAACTTGGAGAGACAGTTGTGTGGAGTGTTTGAGTGACCACTGTCCATAACATGACCACATCCAGACGGGGTGAAGACCCTGCTCCTTTAATCTATAACTACCTTTGATCGATTCAGTTTCTTCATGAATCAGGAACCACTGATCATATTTTGCCTTTCATTCCGGACTATGGGATCTACCTTTAATCATGTCACTAACAGCTTTGGTATCATATTCACACGGTACATTAAAACTTTCATAATGCCATCAATGGAGTTTTCCGGGTCATCATCTCTATTAGGTAAGACCAAGCATTATTGCGTTCTTTACTTTTCTTAGAAAGAAAAAAGGGCACAGTCTAGTTTTTAAATGTATAATTTGCATGGGGGTGCTTCCTCACGATCCATAGACTTAATTATAGATTATAAAACCAATTCTGTGTTCTGTTTCTGTCCTACCTGCTCCAGATATTATAAATTAATCTTCACTACATCTTTGTGAGGTGAGGCCAAAAGATCGATTAATTCCCTCTAATAGAAAGATGAAAGGAGAAGTGGTTTGCCCAAGGTCACTCAGCAAATGAGTGCTGGGACCTGGCATGAAGCCCAATTCCCATAATTCCTGCTCTTATGCTTAATTTAGGAAACCCTGTTGTCCCCAACCCATGACACCACCTCAGAAGTGGCTCCAGTTCAGCTAAGCAGGCAGATCTCGCAGCTGAGGCGTGGGACTAGCCAGAGAGAATGAGCTCACTGCATGACCATTGCATTCTTACCCTTGGGCCACACAGACTGACAGATCACAGCACAACAAAGCAACACCTCCCACCTCCATCCAGTGTGACAGACCTGGGTCTTATAAACCCTTTTTTGTCACAACAGCAGCACAAGCAGAGGTGTGTTATACCTGCCAGTCACATAAATCTATTAAAAAATTGCGAGTTTAGTATATGCAAGGCCCTAGGGCATTTCTCATGGATCATCCCATTTAACCTATAGGAAGCGTTGAGAGTGGCATGTAATTACCTCAACACATCGCTGTTGAGTGCCAGAGTCAGGATCTGAACTCAAGTCAATGCCAGTCTCCATCCTTAGAACAGGAGGCAGCATGAAGGTGAGTCCTTAAAGAGTGGGTCATTGTGACCCATGGGGATGGGAGAGAAAAACCCAACTAAATCATCTCAGAAGCCAGCTCAGTGGGGACCTAGAGATGGAGTGGAATGAGGGTCCCTTGTGTTACCTGTTGGTTGTGGTATTAATTTAACTTTTTGGCCTTGGCATACATAGTCAAGCCCAGTATCAAAGTAATTACACAACAATACAAATGATTTCAGATTGAACAGACATTTGGATGGTGGAAAATCTTGAATTCCATAAGGAATAAGGTTACAGGGATACACATCTCAAGTGGCTTGGGCCTCGCACTGTTATCATTCCTTCTCATCACTGCTCCCTTTTAAAAGCTCCCAATAACCCCTGTATTTCAGACATGTGCTCCAGTGTAAACAGGCAGAACATTCTGACACTTAAAAACCTGTCCAGAGCAAAGTAGGACAGGTTAGAATTATAGTGTAGCCTGTGGGCACGAGGGAACAGAATTGAGTAGGTAATACTTTACTTCCCAAAGCTACAAGGAACTCTTTGCCAGCCAGTAGCTGCACAGGGAGGATAAAATTCCTAACCAAGTCAACAAGTGCATAGACTAGAAAACAAATAAATTATTTCAGCACTATTTCAAAACCCCATGTTTCATCGATGATAAATCACCGAGGGGAAGGGAAGCTATGCATACTGTACTCAATATTTCCATGGTGTGATCTATTCATTTATTCAAAACACACCATCAAATTATCTGAATGAGTAAGCCTCATTTACATATAATATGCCAAGCAGTGATAAATTAGAACGCTGAACATCTACTGCCTCAATTCCCTAATGATAAACTCAACTAATTTCTCCCAATAAAGCAATCAAATAAACAGAACGACTGTTTCCATAGTTCACTGAAGAATCTTGCATCCTCACTACCAAATCCAGTTTTGCCAAAGGATGGTGGGTGGTGTTTATGATGCTCACCTCACAGCTGTCTCTGGGCTGGGCTTCTGATAAGCACCCTTTAATGCACAGGAAGCTTGATTGTCACACGTTTACCCCAAGCCATGGCCATGGATCTGGATCTTTCACTGTGATTCCGTGATTTGGGGGAGGGGGGCAGGGGAAGGAACTCAATTTCTGTTACACAGAACAATAAAATTCAAATTTAATTCCAAGGCCAAACACAGTGCTGGGGATTATTCATGCCTTGGCTGCCCTTCATTAATGCAAATAATTAAAAGCTGACTGTAAACAGAGGGACACATGGACCGCTGAGATAAACCAAGAGATCTGCCCTCTCCTTAGTCATTCTGTTTTCTTTTGTTCTTTTGGTTACTGGGATGTGTACAGAGCTTTCTCCATCTGTTTGTTCCCCTTAATGCCTCCTGATGGACAGGATAAGTTAGCTAGCTGTATCCCCACTCCTCAAATGAGGAACCTCAAACTCTGGATACACATTTGGCCAAGGTCATCCCAGAAGGGGCAGGAAACAGAATAGATTCGAGTGCTTCTGTTTCCCAAGGCAGAGCTCTTTGCTATGTATTTACAGCTATGCCAACAGTTGGCACCATCCCTCATTCAGAAAGTACACGCCCATACCTCATCATGTGATAAATTAGAACACTGAACATCTACTGCCTCAATTATTTTAGGGCTAGTTTAGGTGCTGCAGATAGAATGATGGGCAACATAAAGGTCCTGCCTCCGTGATAGGGAGGGGATGATAAAACAACATGTCAACAACAAAGGTTTATTATTTTTCTCCTCTCAACCTTATACCCATCAGAGAATCAACAATAAAGCCATGGACTTTGAACACAAGATGTGATAAAAAGAGTATACATACTTATTTGTGTCTCAGTTTCCTGTTACTAAGAATTAGTGTGAGCACACCATGAGATATGCTTTGCTTCCTGCATAATGCATATGTGAAATGGACCCAAATGAATATAATTAAATGTACAATATTGACCAACCAGTCTATTAAAGTGAATATTATTGAATATATGTAATACTGCATTATTTCAGTTTCCCAAATGGTTTCTGACATGTTAAGAGGTTTCATTGTATACCTATGAAATATTTACAAAACTGAGTAGCTGATAAATAATAGCAAATTTCAGACATGCTTAGATAGCTATTTTGAAAAACCGAGTTCCATAGATAGGAAGTCCTTTAAAGCAGTATGAAAGGTGAAATGTTTTAGATACTGTTTCTAGCCTGGACAAAATAGCCCAAACAATGAAAGTTACAAACAGAATAAACTGCAATATCGCTTCAACAACTGTAAATGAATCTTTCTAATACTTGAAGTTAAAAAACACAAAGAATACTCTTTTATTTAAAAACAATTCATTTACACAAACCAATTTTAAATAAAATCTTCTATGATTTGGAAACATGTTGATTTACTAGTCACTTCCATTGTCTTTCCTCACTTGTAGGTTTCTTTATCTTCCCTGAACAGTCTTAGCTGGAGGCAAGTATGAACACTATTACAGGTTTCTGTTTAAAATAAGGAGAAACTGTGGGGCTGTGGTTACAATAGAGCTGATGGGAAGAATGAGAACAATATTTAGATTGGGGATTAGGGAGTAATTGGGATTAGACATTTAGAGTAACCAGGAAAACCATTCTTATTCCAATTTACAAATCCAAAGGCTAAAATAAGTCATGCTGTGGGGAATTATGATTTTTAAGTATACATACAGCTTACAAAGTGAAGTTCTATTTTATGAGGCTGATTGCCGTAAGCCACAGAAGAACCCCAAACATAAGATTCTATAATTCTCTCCACCTCGCTTATTTTGTTTCTTTAATTTGCTCAGTGCTTCCTGGTGTATGAAATACTATTTGCTGAAATTCTGCATGCCAAAAAAATATCCTCAAGCTTAAAAAATTCTATGCCCTGATTTTCAAGGCTGAGATTGGAGTAAGATGCTGAATAAGATTTTATAAATTGGAAAACAGGGATAGGGAATGAATTGTAGCCATGGTTCAGAAAGGCATCCCAGCAGGTTTACAGAGGAAGAGGCTTTGCATCGACCCTGGAAGTGTGAGTATTTGGCTAAGTACAGAGAGCTCCACCAGGCCTACTGCTCCACTTGGGCAGGGTAGAGTTGATTTGTTGCCTGTAGGATCCGGACATACACTTAATTCAGTGTTCTTTGAAAAAGAAACCTTGTGATGTTCCGGGTTGAAAACGCATACAAACCAAATCACCCTACAGAGAAGCTCAACATTGATGAGTCCTTCCTATGGATTCAATGGTTCTAATCATTGTTTTAATATCTGGAAATGCTTAATCATGAACACATATCCCAGGGATTACAGTTACCTAAAGAAAGCCTTTAAAGTGAAGAACAGTGACCAATACAAAGCAGAAGTAAAACAACCTTAGAGAAACATAGACTATGCAAAATAGACTACACAAAAAAGTAGACAAAAGGGGAAAGAAAAACTATCATTAATATCCTAAGAGAAATAAAAAAACAAATTTGCAAAATCAAAACAAGAACAAAAGGTGTAAAATATTGTAAAAAACAAAACTGAAGTATTGGAAATTAAAAACATTATAGAAGAAATAAAGAATCCATAAGACTTGATAAAATTTTCCACAAAGAAGAACTGAAGGCAAAATAAAAAGGGAAAATAGAAAAGATAAAGTTAGAATAATTAAGAAAGTTCAACACCAAAATGTAAATTGGTACACCCACTATGGGAACAGTATGGAGGTTCCTCAAAAAATTAAAACTAGAACTACCATATGATTCAGCAATCCTACTTCTGGGTATTTATCTGAAGAAAATGAAAACACTAATTTGAAAAGATACAGGCACCTTAATTGATTTTGTGTTTCCAGTTACTATTTATTACTCATTGTAGCATTATTTACAATAGCCAATATATGGAAACAACTTAAGTATGTGCTCATCAATGGATGAATGGGCAAATATGTTATATATATAAGATATACATAACATATATATGTGTATATATATGATATATATGATAGACTATTACTCAGCCATAAAAAATTATGGAACCTTGACAGGTGTTGTGACAACACGGATGGATGCTAAGTGAAATAAGTCAGAGAAAGACAAATTTACTGTATGATTTCCCTTATATATGAAATATAAAACAAAGAAACAAAACAATCAAATCCAAACAAAACAAACAAACAGACAAGAAGCTCATAGATAGTGGAAACAGATCAGTGGTTGCCTGGTGGGGGTGGGGGCGATGGATGAAGGAAATCAAAAGGTACAAACTTCCAGTTATAAAATAAATATCATGAGGATGTAATGTACAGCATGGTGACTGCAGTTAATAATGTTGTATTGCATAATTCAAAGTTGCTAAAAGAATAAATCTTAAAGTTCTCATTATAAGCCCTGGCTGGTGTGGCTCAACTGGTTGAGTGCTGGCCCATGCACCGAAAGGTCACCAGTTCAATTCCCAGTTGGGTTCAACAGGAGGCAACCGATCAATGTATCTCTCTCACATCAATGTTTCTCTCTTTCTGTCTCGCCCCCTTTCCCTTCCTCTTTCTCTCTCTAAAATGAATGACAACATATTTTTTAAAAGTTCTCATTATAAGAAAAAACTTTGCAACTATGTATGGTGACTGATGGTATAACTAGACTTATTGTGGTCATTATTTTGCAGTGAATACAAATCAACAATAAAGATAAATTTTAAAAAAATATTATGCTGTACACCTGAAACTAGTAGGAATTATATGTCAATTAAACCTCAAAAAAGAGAAGATGTTTTTTTAAACATTTAAAAAAATTCCTGTTAGAAAAGCTGTTGCAATGGGAAGGCATAAAGATTTTTCATATAAAGAAAATATTGCTGCAACTAGCAAGAAATCACTAAGTATTATTTTTCTATAATATCATCAGTGGTGCTCATACCAATCTCATATTTTCTACATGTCTAAAAATATTTTAAGACATGTGGCATCAGAACTTACATTGATTTCCATGAAATGAGAAGAATAAGCAAAGTAACAGCAGGCATCTGACCATTGTCCATGGTCAGTATCCATACACCTACATCGGAAAACCGGAATCACCTTGATCCCTCACTCTCTCTTACTCCTCACTATTCACATCCAGTCTCTCGCCAGACCTTGACAGCGTTTTCTTTTAAATACACCGCAGTCTCACCAACTTTATTCCATCGCCACTGCCATAACCTCTCTAAGCCAACTCCCTACCCCATCTGCATTCCTCCAGTCTATTATCTATAGAATAGTTGCTTATATTTTATTTTTTTTCCAGCTTTATTGGGATCGGGTTGACATATAACATTGTGTAAGCTTAAGGGGTACAATGTGTTGATTTGATACACTTACATATTACAAAATGATTATAGGGGCTGGGGGCGGAGGAAAGGAGAGGATGTTGGGCAAAGAGGTCTTCGAGTTCCTTGAAAACATCATTCTCAAAGGCTTTCTGTTATTTCGGGTAAAACTTCCTTATTGAAGCTTACTCTGACCTTTATGACCTATGTCTTACCCTTTTCTCCATGTTCAGTTCTTGCCTCTCAACAATCTAGTGGATTTAGGCTTTAGCCCTGTTGAAGTGTTATCTTCTCATAGCTCCATGTTCTCTCTCCCCTCTGACTCTTCACATAACCCATTTCTCTACTTAAAACAGTCTTCACCTCCTCTTCATCTAGCTAACTTCTACTCATCCCTCAGATGTCAGCCAAGGTATCACTTCTTCCGGGAAGCCCTTCTTGATCTCCACCCTATTTTCCAGTCTAGGTCAATGCCTACTGCGGAAGGTCCCACTATACATGCTCATGTGCTCTCACGGCGCTGAATCAGACATACCATTTCCTTCTTCTCCTTTCTACACAGGGTAGGCCCTTTGTCAGCCTTGCTCATGCTTGCTTTCCTCAGCACCTGGCCCAGAGACTGATTGAAAAATACTCCTAACGTATAAACACCTTTACAGGTAGTTTTTCCACCTTATATTTTATTTTGTGTGAAGTCCCAAAACAGCCAGTGTTTTATCCCAAGAATTTTAGACAACTGTTGTGTGCAGTCTTGATTCTAGACGCTCTTTAACAGCTTTCCTTATAGAACCACAAGTCATGGTTTTAGAATGAATTTTAGCACATGCACTCTAATGTAGACTATGTCATTGACTAGTTCTAAGAAATAATACCCCATAGATGTGAATAAAATTGTTATTATGTATTTCAAAGTTTGTCTCTTTCTGTCTTACAGAATTAAAAACAAACCAACAAACCAGTCTTTAAGAATTGATTTCCTAGCATGTGAGTAAATTAAGTGTTCATCCGCATGGCCTGCAGGTACTACGTGCAGGGAACTGGGGCGGCATCCCCTTTCTACTCATTTGTTTTTTGAGCTGAAATTCATTGCTGTTTTTCACCCCTGGCTCTCTATCTTGGAGTTTTTATTTTGTGATTGGCTTAACCTATTTTACCTTTAAAATATGTTTGATTATCATAATGTTCGCTTGTGTGCTTTTCTTTTTCTCTCTCCTACTTTACATGCTTATGTGCACTGTTTCCATTGTATTTTTTTTGTTCTGTTTACAGTTTATTATCAGTTGGACAGAAGTTGCTGATGGCAATTTTTAGGACTATAAATCCTAATATGGGCTCATATCATAAAGGGGAATTTCAAATGAATAGATTTCCAAAGAAATCAATGTTACGTAAAGGCTAAACCTGTTCAAAATGGATAAATACAATGGGTTATTATAAACATTAGGAACATAGAAATTAACCCCCACATTTGAGTTTTATGTTCAGAACAAACTATCAGAGGCTCAGTAAGGACATTTTCATGACTAAGTGTATTATCTCCTGCACTCGTTTGCTTTAGCATCTTAATTGATTTATTGGGAGCTGAGTGAGTGAATGAAAAGGCTCCACAAACAGATTCGAAACCGGACACTGGGCACTGTTGCAGTTTTGTTTGTAAATGAATGGCTCATATATCACTAGTAGGAAGATTAGGTCTCTAAAAAACCACCCTCTAAGACTTACTTTATTTAAACCTATGAATAAAGTCCAGTATGGGAGTTGGGAGCATAAAGCAGTCTAACAGACATGTGACCAACAATGTCTAGTCAGTCCACAGGTCTTCATCTGCTTTCTTAACAGGATGAAAAAAAATACCCTTTAATTTTTAGGCATGTAACTGACCGATCAATGTATCTATCTATCTATCTATCTATCTATCTATCTATCATCATCTATCTATCCATCCATCTATCTCAGATGCTTCATCCCAAAGCTTTTAGTATGTTTTTCAAAGCAGTATGTTTCAAGATTGAATTATAAAACAGAAAACAGCGTTTGAGAGCTGTCCTATTTGGGGGAAGTAGAATGTTAATTCGTGTAAATGGGTCCTCAGATGAAGTAGGAGATACTTTTGAAAATTGTTTTTGTGGCTGAGCAATTGAGAACTCGAGCCTCGGGTCTTTGCATGACAAAATTGCACTAATGGCAAGAGCAGGGGTTGAGAATGGAAACCCCAGAATATTTTTGTGTACAGCAAAGCTGATGCTCAGCAGTAATGATGCCCTTTACATAAAACCCTTGAAAAATTCTACATTAGAAATGGGGGTTTTTGAACTCTCAGAGAATCCATCTCTTCATCTAAATTTGGTTAATTCTTTTATCCTCAATCTAGTGTGATATTTGATTAGAAAAGGCATGGGATTTTTAAAGTTTTGTGTGTTAGGGCTGTGTAGACAATCTCTTTATCGCTCGATTATTTTAAGAATATTTATCCTCACTCATATTTAAATAAAAACTTGGAAAACTAAGTACTCTCCTTATTGTTATCCTTTCCAAAAGCAGCGTGACTTCATTACATTTATTACAAGAGGATAAGTGAACAGTCATTCATATATCACCTAGTAGGATTTTTCTTTCCTAAAAACTATAGAGCAAACATTTTAGACACATGGTTAAATTCATCAAAACTATAAACACGTAATATCTTCCAAGAATTGCAGATTCAGCTTCAGCCCAGTATTGTCCTGTTTTTCGTGTGAGCTAACTCTGTGACCCAAAGCCACTGGGGAGTGGCTCACTGTTCTGTAGTCAGCCAAGCTCTTTCTGGCACTGTGGCTTCTCAGCTAAGGGCTCTAATTAGCATTGGAATCAGCCATGAAGAGACTGCTGTGATTTGACTTAAGTGAGTGATAACCTAATCAAGCAAAGTTAAGGACCTTTCCAACAAGTTAATATTTGTTACACAATCCCCCTCTGGGCGCTCCTTTAGCCTACCTCATGAGAAATGCAACAAAATTGGCATTTTCCAGAAATAATATAGTTATGGATGGCTGCCTGCATAAAAAAAAATCACAGCTGAATGTAGATAACTACATAAACAATTAATTATGCAAACAAATCAATCAGCAATCAGTTAATACTCCTGTTTTGTGCTCAGTGCTATGGATGATAAAGAATAAAGGCCTTCCAAATGCATTTTAATTTCTGAGGAACCATTTAAAAAAAACAAAAATATTCAGAAAGAAAATGCCAAAATCAATACTTATCATCAATTCTCAGCTTTGGGTCATAACCAACAATAACTGATCTATACTTGTCCTTTCCACAGACTTCACTATGTGAAAAATTGATTCACTTAATTTTAAAAAGTTTCCTAAAAATCATAATTCTGAATTTCTAGGGAATTTGGGATATAGGTAGATAAACAAATATAATATAATGGTTTCCATTTCAACAGTTAGATTTAAAGTGTTTATCTAAAAAAACAATAAAGTGCTTATCTCAGGGTAGATGGGTGTATAAATAATTTATTATTTTCACAATTTCCAAATTTTCAATAATCAACCTATTACATTTATCATAATAAAAGTATCATCCCCCTGCCCCCCCCCACTAGTGTGGTCGCTAGTCTGATTTGTTTCACCCACATCTCGCCTGACAGGGTTCATCAGAACACATTATCTGATACTGGCCTTTCTTCTGGACATTCATTAGGGGCTTCTTCTATGCCTACTATTCATTTCCACATGGAATTGAAAATATAGGTAGAATTTCTGAAATTTATCTTAGCCAAATGCACAAGAGAATTAAATGGAAAAAATAAACCTCCTTAGAGATACTTTGAAAAAAAACTTCCAAGAATTGCAGCATAGAAGGCTTTATCTAAATTTTCCAATTATTCATCCTCATACAATTTCCTGAAAATAATTCTCTGGTTTACATACTCAACAGTAGGAGACTCAGAGAACTAACCCCTTCTGGACTTGCGCCTTGCTTTATCAATGACATATTTAACTTGCTAGCTAGTATGTTACTGCCCAAGAAACATTTCCCTTGGGTAGGAATTTAGAGCCTGGTTGGGATTAGCCTTTTGATAACACGGACACAGTTTTCCTGAATGCCGATTGTCCTCCCATCACTTATCAAAAGCCTACAAAGATGGAAAACATGAATGGGTTATTGAGAGCATTTTTGTTATTGTGATCAGGTATTCCATGTCCAATTTCTTAGCTGCAATTGACATTGGAGAGTCAGCCTATATTAAACAGAGTTCAGCTTTCCCAACAAAACCTTGTTGTTCCTTAGGTCTGCATTTACCCACCAGAAATATAGCAATGTTGTGTGTCTTTACTTATGAACAAAAATCCATGCAATTATTAAAATGTTCATATATTTTGCAAAGTTTTTTTAAAAAAATATATATGTTATTGATTTTTTACAGAGAGGAAGGGAGAGGGATAGAGAGTTAGAAACATCGATGAGAGAGAAACATCGATCAGCTGCCTCCTGCACACTCCCTACTGGGGATGTGCCTGCAACCAAGGTACATGCCCTTGACCGGAATCGAACCCGGGACCCTTGAGTCCGCAGGCTGACGCTCTATCCACTGAGCCAAACTGGTTAGGGCTGCAAATTTTTCTGTTAGCACAATTACCTGACCTTGTTTGGGAGCTTCTCACCATGTAGGAGAATGCTGATCGAACTTTGGTGGCTGAGGAATCACCTGGGCACCTTGTTCAAGTGTGGATTCCGCTGACCCCAAGACTGCATTTCTAATAAGCTCTCAAATAATGATGCTGCTGTTGGTGCAAGCACCAAGCTTAGAGAAGCAAGTGTTTAATCACACACACACACACACACACACACACACACACACACACACAAATGAATTCCACATATGAGTGAAATCATACAGTACTTGTTTTTCTCTGACTTACATCTCTGCGAAGATGGGCAAAGGGAAGAAGTACTAGAAATGTTCCCTGCAGTGTTTCCTTCAGCTCATTCAATCTTCAGTCCCACAAATGTTTACGGAAAAGTGTGCCCTGAAGAAAATACCAAGTACTGCAACCCTGGGGGTTCCATTTTTGAAAAACGTGTATACAATTTGGGAAAATAAATACGATTTTCACATGCAGCATAGTTACTAATAATGTAATGCAGTATATGCTAAATGCCAACTCAGAGATAAGTACTAAATTTATGACTACAAATTTCAAATGGATACTCGATAAAGCCAAAGAATCCCTCTGTAATGACCTAGATTACCTAGTGCTCCCATTCTCCAAGATGATTATTGACTCAGTTTTCTTTCACTGTGTCCAAAGCCCTTTTTGTCATTCTCAGCTATGACCTCCCTCATTTTTTTAAAGATCTTTAAGTTAATTTTTTTTGAGAGAGAGAAGGGAGAGAGGGAGAGAGAGAAAAACATCAATGTGAGAGCGAAACATTGATCAGCTGCCTCCTGCACACCCCCTACCAGAGAACAAGCCAAGCCGGCAACCTTTCATTGCATGGGATGACCCCCAACCAACAGAGCCACACTGGTCAGGGAAACTCCCTCATTTTTATCGATAGAAAGGGAATTAATCAGAAAAGAATCACTTTACCTTCCCATCACGAAATCAACTCAAACTTACACTCCGTGCTCCCATATTCTCTCTTTCCTCTTTGTGTGCGGCCCTGCTCCTGCCTATGCCCAACCTTGCTAGTTTTATCACCTCTAGTCCACTCCATCACCTTGCTTTTCAATATCTCTCTCTTTTGCAAGGCCATTTTCTTCCTTTCAACTAGTACCATTAGCATTGACTTTCAAGTAAACCTTAATATTACCTAGATTTAAAACACAAAACAAAACAAAAAATCCATTGATACTCTATCTTCTTCTGATCACTGCCTCATTTTCCAGCCCACCTTCAGGACAACTTTTTTAATTGAAAAAAATTGTATTTTTTAACTTTATTTTTATTGTTGATAGTATTACAGATGTTTCCATTTCCCCACTCTTTGCCACTTCTACCCAGCCCTCACTATTCCCTTCCCTCTGGCCATCACCACACTGTTGTCTGTCTATGGGTTATGCATATATGTACTTTGGCTAATCCTTTCACCTTCTTTCATCCAGTACCCCGCTCTTCTCCATCCCTCTGCCCTCCGACAGCTGTCAGTCTGTTCCATGTATCCATCCATGCCTCTGGTTCTGTTTTGTTCATCAGTTTTTTTGTTCATTAGATACCACATATGAGTGAAAACATATGGCTCTTGTCTTTCTCTTACTGGCTTATTTCACTTAGCATAATAATCTCCAGGTCTATCCATGCTGTCACAACAGGTAAGTGTTCCTTCCTTCTTTTTTTTAACCATTGAGTGGTATTCCATTGTGTGAAGTGAGTCATTCCTTTTTTACTTTCTCCTCATCCACACAGTGTGAGATTCCTCCCTTTCAAACCCTATAAGAGAGCATCATTTCTTCTCTGCCCGTGAACGTGGATTGTATTTTGCCAAATCTGTTCCTCCAAGGGCACGTAGACTTTCAGGTCATAAGGTCATCTGGGCAACTTAGAGGATGGGTAGGTAACATGGCTACAGAGATCTGGAAAGGTGGATGTGAGTCACATGTCCATGACACACCTCACATCCTGTCTGTAGCTTTACTCGCTTCTCTGCCTCTCTTGTTTCCAATTTCTGCTCCCAACCCCTGCACCTGTATCATGTAACTTTCAAATGTGGGAGACCTGGCCTGTGGGCAAGGATTAAAAGGAAGAAGGAAGAAAAGGGGTTTTTTAAAAAAATGATAATTGTGAGAAAATTACTGGAGATGAGGTTTTATTCAAAATCAATCTTCCTCCTATCATCAATTTTTTATAAAAGTTTTTCAAAGAAGGTTGCAGACCTCATTAGGATGAGTCTATCAATCACTTTTTTTGATGCGTCTTTGGGAGTCAACATTGTAGGAACACATATTTGACAAAGCCATATTTCCAAGGTTTTTTACAAATGTCCATAAGGTAGAACATGAGATCAGTATAATGTGAGCTGTCCTAGCTTAGAATATCAACTGAAACTCCAAAGTTAACAAATCTACTGGCTGTTTCGTTTGGACTGAATGAAGTTACATTTCTATACCTTTCCCGGACAGGTCAGCATAAAATGGGTGGCGTCTTTCACATCATGGAAACCCGACCTTACATTTCCCTGGGTGTTCTTGTTCCTCATCTCCCCTTGTTGGCCCTCACTCTTGGGCAGGACAGGAGGACCTTCCCTCCAGACCCCTGACACTGGAAGCACCCAGCCAACTGCTGGGAGGCCTCTGGCTGCTGTACTATATGCAATGTCTCTATGCATCTTGATTCTCTAGAAAGACTTAATGACAAATGCCCAGGACTTACAGAACCTCCCTTCTGCAGGACAAAGGTGGCCTGAAAGTCCATTAAGACTCATCTAATAGTGGTTCCAAAGGACCGAGGATTCCCTGCAATGGAGCACTGAATGAAATAAGAATATTTCCTGGAGAAGCCTCCTAATCACTTAGTTTCTTTTTCTTTTTAAAAAGATCAGTGCAGGAAACTCCAGGCTGAGAGAGCTTCTCATTTCTCAGCAGTAATCTGATTAGTGTCTCAGGACTGGGGTTTTCCTGTGGGACAGGAAAAGAGCAGACACCGCGTGGTCCAGCAGGACTTGCAGAGGTGGGGAGCTCATTTGCATGCACATCCTACTGCACAGGTGCCCTGTTTCTCCCACCGCTGCCTGGCTGGGAACAAAGGAATATCACTGGGAACTCTGAGCAGCCTAGGGAGTGGTTCTTACAGACTCCAGGCAATGAAAAGGAAGAAAGGGTCGTTGGTTAAATATTGAACTTTATTAATTAGAGGAAAACATTTGTTTCATGCCTGGTTATGTCTGGTATTAGTTTTTGTTATTTAAAAATGTCTGTACTATAGTCATAAACTTGAAACCATACTTTCCTAAAATATATTAAAGTCATACTTTTTAGAAAATACTGATAGCTGTTGATATGTCAAAAAAATTTAGGTCAAATATGGAAGTTAATTCACTACAAAGAAACAAAAAAATATTTCAACTTTTAAAAAAATTATAAGCAGGAGAGTATAGTTTAGAGTTCATCATGGTGAAATGAGAACTGCTAACTATTGTGTATTTTCAAATGTCAATTTATCATAGTTAATTGCTATCATTATAGAGTATGGCCATAAGATAAATGGAGATTTCTGAGTTCTCTAATGAGGTTCTTTGTAGCAAAATTTATACCAGTGACATGGTTTCCTTTTGTTTAGGATATCAGTGTAATTAATTCAGTTCTCTAATTATGAGAAAAAGCCCTAATTAGAGATAAAAGTTTCATCAATGGAAGGATGCCCACCCACTAATAGGCTATCCTAGACATGGCTGCAATTCAGACTAATGAATAGTCTCAAAGTAGAGAAACTCATGTTCAGATTGAGACTTCTTTTTCTTGGAATTGCCTCAAACATGAATTTGAACAAGTTCAACTTTGTTCAGAGATTCATATTTTAAAATATGCTATTTACTACGGCAGCTTTCATCTTCTGAGGGTACATAGAGACTTACTTTAGTGTCCATTTCAAACTATTTCGAATAAAGTGCACTAGGAAATTTATGGCACTAGGAAAATTCTGACAGGAGCTATTCCTGTTCATGACATGCATTTGTTTGTGTGTGTCTAAGCCATTCCTTTAATTTCTGGAAGCTGCAAAAAATGAAAATTTCTGTTTCTTGAATCATTCATCATGAGACTTTGATGTAGAATATTTTGAGAATTGCATGAGAGATTAGGAGATGATTATTTAAATAAGTTAATTACTAAAAGGGTTGGAAGTTTGGCTTTCCCAACCACAATGCTCATCTCCAATCTACTTCTGAGTCTGTAAAAAGGAATAAAATCAAGTCATAAGCATGCTTTCTTTTTTATATTGCCATCTAGAATCATCTTCAACTTGCAACACTTTGATATGAGTTCCTTCCACAGGACTTGATTCTGATCAAGACACTTCACCCTTTTCCCTGGAAGATCTTAAATACTTCTCCCCATTATTAAATATTCTACCCCCCTCATCAAATGAACCTCAGTAAAAAAAGTAAAACCCACTAGGGAGGGGCTGCTCTGCCTGCGGAGTAACCTACTCTCTGTCTCACTGCTTCAATAATAAACTCACTTTAACTTTAAACTCTGTGCTGGCTTACATTTGAAATCGTTCCTGCATGAAGCCAAGAACCCACAGCGGGTAGCGAACTCTTGGTTCTTGGACTCCTGGAATGCCTGCATCCCTTCTAGAAACGTGGCTATGAGAAGAGAGATACAGGGCAGGACCTAAAGCAAGCATGCCAAACTCAAAGGCTAACATGGGGCAAAAAAACGAGGCATGCGGCCCGCGGGCAGCGAGTTTGACATGCTTGACCTAGAGAAAAGCTGCTTTTGTTAGTATTGGAGGCAAAATTGAGGCTTGCTTAAAGAATGAAAAGAAAGATCCAATGGGGTGGGGAGTAGAATAAAAAGGAAGATGCCATTTCTAGAGGAATGGAAGTTGTTAGGCGGCTGTGCATCTATTTCTCTGAGTCAGAGAGCGGTGGTTGAGAGGGAGACGGTAAGCAGAGGGACGTCCCAACTATTTGCCTGTTTTTGCTTTGAAATAACAAGCAATGTCATCTGCAAAACTGGGTGGTGATGGGGATCCCACCAGGAACTTGAGCAAAGTGATGGAGATGGAAGCTTTGGATGGAGGATGGAGGGATGCTGGTGACTTGCTGAATATATTTGGAGAATCTAGAAACACCTTTTGTTGGGAGGAGGGGGCCAGATCTCCCACCCCTTTTAAGAACCAAAGCTTCATTATTACATGATTGTGAAGTGCTACTTTTAATGAAGAGTCTCAGCTCTCTAACTAATTAGGTTAAATCTCATTATGATAGTCTGCTGTGTGGCTTGTACCTCATTTTACTGCAGAACATTATTTAAATTAAATTGGAAGAAAGGCTCCATCCCACAATATGCTTTTATAGTTCAGACTCTATTTTTTGCTTAAACAAATTTTTAAAGTAATTACGTTAGAATTATTAGTACCCACCCTTCTAAAAATCCAAAATGAATCAAACTCTTGGGTACAGATCCATATATAAACTTCATAAACTCATATGTCTAATAAATAAAAGTAAACTTACTATTTTCTAGTCTAAAAGAGTATATGTTACCTCAAAACTCCTGGATCTATTACCATTCAATATTTAATTTTTTTTAACTGATTGATAAGTTTATATTGAATTCTTTGTTCTCTCTTAATTTCCACCAAATAATGGGAACCATTTATTTGCTTTGTCTATCATGTTGTGGCATCATGATAACATCTAACATTTATTGAGTGCCTTCTGTGTGTCAGCATTTTCTAGGTGATTTTACTATTATCATCTCATTTAAGATTCCTAGCAACCTTGTGATGTAAGTTCTATTATCACTGCAAGATCATGAGGGCAAGGATATTTTTCCATCGTGTCTCCAGCTATATCCTGACTGCCTACAACCATGTCTGGCCCACAGCAGGTGTGCAAAACATATTTATTCAACAAACAAAACCCCATTTGGCAGATAAGAAACGGAGTCGTAGAGATGCTAAATAACTTGCCTTACTCCCTAGCGCTGGAATGTAAGTTAAATGAGCAACTATAGGAAAACACTTAAAATAAGGTGGTGGAGGATGAAATGCATTCATACATGTGAGTTCAGTACCCACCTGGCTCCAAATCTATCTCACATAAATGAAGCAGTACACAGTATGTCAGATGGAGAAAATGTTTTCAAATAGATCTTTTTGAGAGCTTAATCAATTATCTGTTTTCATAAAGATAAAATGAATTTGTCACATGTTCAATATGCATTCAACAAATATGCATCAAGGACCACTACATTCCAGGTGTGCTGCAAGGTGTTTGGAACAAAATGAAGACAAATAAAAAAGACAATCCCTGCCCTCCTAGAAGCTGTCATCTGGGGAAGAGAGAGACACCAAGATATGTCTTTTTTTTAGTAGTCTTGAATAGGAAGTTGTCTAAAACCATGACTTATGCCTGTGAAATACATAAAAACTTCTTGATGACTTGAAACACAAATGAAGTGATCAAGTCATGATTTATGCAAAAACATCAAGAACATAGTGTATGTATAGACTGGAGATAAATAACACTGAGAAGAAAGGATTACTACTTAGGAATATTTAAAACAGAATCACTAAACAGACTAGAAGACTTACTTGAAACAATTTAGCATTGCACGATAAGAAGTAACATTATACAACCCAACTATGAAACATTTAGATTGGAAATGAAAAAACTGGAAAGGATAAAATTGGTTAGATAATGGAATAATTCGTCAAGAAACATCCTATTTTCAAATACAGGTGATGACAAAATGTGTGAAATTTGCTATGCAAACTGCGTATAACCCCAGTGGGAAAACATTAGCACATCAATAATGCATTTTGTTGTACAGCAACATATACAAGCACTTAATTCTGCCTTCAGATAATGACATTTTAGCATCTCACTGACATAAGCTTGGATATAAGCCTAGTCTCCTCTCCAGGCCCCATGATTCGTGAGATGTTTCCCAAAGTTGATGTTTGAGATAGCTTGGTAGTCTCGAGCAGCCCTATGACCTTGGTGAGCTTTAGCATTCCCACCTGTGCAGGGAAGGGGAAGGTACCTAGCATTCATGGCCACCACACTGTATTTCAGAGTGCAAGATGCTTTTCCAAATACACGGGGCTGCGAGAATGGTGGACCCTGTTTGCCGAGTGCCCTGTAGAAGGCGAGTTGTTGGAAGGATCTCATTTAATCCTATCCCGGCCTTGAAGAGGGTGTTTTTCTTTTCTTTTTTTTCAACTATAGTTTAAATTCAATGTTATTCTGTATAAATATGTATTGTATGCCTATCGTGTGCATAGTTTCAGGTGTACATCATAGGAGTTAGCTCATATGCTTTACAAAGTGTTCCCCTGGTATTTCCAGTACCCCCCTGGCTCCACACATAGTTATTACACTATGATTGACTATATTCCCTATGCTGTACCGTACACCCCTGGGTTGTTATTGCTCTTAATGTGGGATTTAGGAGCTTGTCTAGCAAAGGTAGAACCAGGAATGATCTTTCTGTCTCCAGAGTCCAGGTTTTGTCCTCTGGGTCCTGTTACCTGGTTTCCAGAGGTTAAGGACAGGAGGGAACTATGCTTGTCTACAAAAGGGTAACATGAAGAATCCTGTGGTGATGGGAATGTTCTATATCTTGAATGTATCAATGTAAACTCTAGTTTTGCAGGATGATACCATTGTGGGCAATTGGCAAAGGGGATAACAGGCTCTCTCTGCACTATTTCTTACAACTACATCCAAGTCTACAATTGCCTCAAAATAAAAAGGTTAATGAAAACATGATTTTCAAAGGATATTTATTACACAGGAAAATGGCCTTATTATAACATGTGAAAAAGCAAAACGATATTTTAAATAATGATGACTTTAAAGAGTGTATATATCTGTATATATGCTGAGCTATGTATATACTCTATGTATGCATACATACACATACAAAATCTAAATATATGCCAAGTTTAACAAACGGAAACACTAAAATACAATTAGTGGTAGAAGGAGGGAAGATACATTTTTTCTTCATTATAATTCAATATATTTTTCAGTTTTCTAAAAATGTTTCTATATGACATTTATAACCAGCAACTACAAAACAAAACATCTTAGGTCATGACCACTCTTGCAACTCATACTTTAAAACCTTTCCTAGTTAGGGTATCAGGAAAAATGGCGACTTATTGAAAACCTGAATCTGATATTCAATCAATTACCTTTTCCTACTCTCCGAACTGATGACTTGTATAATTAATGGGCTAATTCAACTGCAAATCTTCAAGTCAGTAATATTAATTAAACAGAAGACATGGAAATGACCTTCTGAAAAGGACTTATCTCTTCATTTGCCCACAAATGAGCACTTGTGATTACTTCTTAATCAATACCAGGAGGCTGGCTAGAATTAATGCCAGGCCTCCCAGTTTCAGCCACTTTAAAAAGCACTTAGGATCACACACGCACCCTCTTCCAGGCCAGCCCTATACTTTCCTGTAATTTACCTGACCTTTCAGGCACTGAGTGAATTTAAGGCCTTTATAGGCTTGGCCTGAATCACTGGCAACTTTCATTACTTTAGTCATTGACCAAAAGCTTTGGGAAATGCCAGCCTTTCCTATGCTATTGTTCAATATGCTAATAAGATCATTAACATCTTCTTTTGCAGACAACAGGACCTGAGCCATAAAGTGGTAGGAAGTTGGAGGCAGAGGTGGATGAAAAAAGTCTCTTTATTCCTAGGATAAATTTAGGAATTTATCTCCCTTTCTTCTTGAATGAGATGCAGCAAAAATAGTGGCTAGCAGGTTTCTAAGAACTGACAGTAATAAGCAAAATACAGTTGCCTCTTCTGGGGAGATCTGGGTCTAAAGTCAGCATAATAGGTGAAAAATCAAGTGTAATATATTTAAAAATACCCCTGGCATCTCTTAAATTATCAGAAAGGACATTGCTAATATACCTTTGTATATAACACATCCCTGTAACTCTTCATTTCAGGCTAGACCTCCATTAATTCTTTTTCTTTCTTAAGGAAGTGGTTAACTGTGTTTTTGGCACATTTTAACAAGCATTTTATGAACTTTTCAACAGTTAGGAAGACCCTTAAAACCAGTGGTATGTCCTTTTCGTAGTTTTTACCAACACTCACTGGCGGTTTCAGGCTTGAATGCCCCCATTCCCTTGATAAAATAAGTGACCCAGTATGGGAACTGTCAGGATGAATTCAGCTTAGGGAAATAAATGCTTGCGTGGTATGAGTGCACTGTAACCAAGAGGTAAGGATGAGTCTGTACATCTGTCCACCACAGCGTCATCTTTACATGAAATCACTGGTTACATTCTACTGCTTAAATTATTAACTCAACAACACCACTATAGAAAAAAAGGGTAGGATATTTTTAACTTATTTCTTATTTCTTTTTATGAAGGGAAA
Source organism: Myotis lucifugus (assembly GCF_000147115.1). Lineage (NCBI taxonomy): Eukaryota > Metazoa > Chordata > Mammalia > Chiroptera > Vespertilionidae > Myotis > Myotis lucifugus. Next base: position 4,529,462 of record NW_005871125.1, read on the forward strand.
AGCAATGTAAAGCAAATAAATGGAAAAAAGCAAAAAGCAAAGCCAACCCAACTAATTGTTCACTGCAAGGGAGGCATTCCTAAGGAGCTACTGGTATTCACAGACACAGCTGGATGGGTTAGTGGCTTTGAATGTGGTCAGCTTTCACATGCGCCCTCCTCACCTGGCTTAGGGTTCAGTTGACTGCTGGACCACTGAGGTGCAGCTAGAGGATCCCGATAAATCGGTTAGATGTTCCCAGCCCCATACCTGAATTACACCCCTGAAAAAATCCATGGATTGGGTCTGAAATTCTAAGTTTAACTCTCCCTTTAGTCACTCATTTTTTGTGTGTTCACTAGAGACTGTAACTCCTCAGAGAAATGCTATTCTCTTTCACAGAATGAGATGAAGGGTGTGTGTAGGACTAAATGGGGTGACGTGGGTGGAACTGCTATAAATTACGAATTTCCATTGCAGATGTTCCCATGAGAATAACCAATGAAGGCAGCAAGTGGGGTGGCCACGTTTCAGATCCTTATTACAGATCTGTGAGAATATAATTTTTCAGATAATTCAGAGGCAAAGTCTTTCTGAAATCTGAGAATACAAATGTTGATTTACAACCTCTGAGGACTGAATTCACAAGATTACTATGCTACATCTTCTTACCATTTTCTGTTAGGTAGCCCTGGTGTCAGCTACTGGGACAGGTTTTGGGCCCCTTAGATGAGAAAGAACACTCCTTAGTGGTGGGGGAGGAGAAGAGGTATGAATATAGTAATATGTTTGCACTGATTTATTTTTCCCCCTCCATTTTGTGTTTCTCTTACACACCTGCAGCACCTGTTAATAACAGATACGGTCTTAGTCTTGGAGACAGCAATCCAGGATTTAAAACTACATTTGCCAGGTATCAGTTGCCTGACCAAGGGTAAATTATTTACCTTCTATCAACCTCCCATTTTCTTATCTATGTAAGGGGAAAGGCCACTTTCTTGGGAAGATTGATGTCAGAGTAAAGTGAGCTGCTTCTGTGAACTTTTCTGATACCCAGTAGACCTTCAAGCCCTTCCTCTGTTTTATCGGCTTTACACCCTTTGTACTCAGTGTATTTCTCTTGCAGTCAAATCTTGGCACTTAGTGTCAGAGCTCTTCAAAAAATTCTTTCCTCGATGGAATAATAATTAAAGAGGCTATGATTATATAAGAAAAAAAACATATTTGGTGTTTGTCAGTTTCTGGCACAGAGCTTCTAAAACCCTTAGGATTTCCTGAGTGATAGCAGTGGCTTTTGCTGTTCAGAAGTCCTTTTGCACCTTACCTGAGTTGATGTATCTAAGGTGACTCTAAAGGGCACAGGGCCTTAGGTAGCTTCTTGATGGGAGCTGGTTGCCAGAGGAACCAACCACATGAATAGGGGGCTAGAACTTTCAGCTCCACTACCTCTGGGGAAGAGGAAGGGGCTAAAAATGGAGTTCAATCACCAATGGCTTAATCAATTGTGCCAATATAATAAAACTTCTTGAGTACCCAGGTTCAGGAAAAACCTCTGGGTTGGCAAACATAGCAACACATCAAGATGCAGGGAGGATGGCATAAGGGGAGAGGGCACGAAAGCTCCATGTCGTTCCAGCCCCACACCTTGCCCCATTCAACTCTTCCATGTGGCTGTTCCTGAGTTGTATCTTTTATAACAAACCAATCATCATAATTACAGCGTTTTCCTGAATTCTATGAGTTATGGAGACTGAGGAAGAGTTATGACAACCCCTGAATTTGTGGCAGTCTGGGCAGAAGTGCAAGTAGCCTGGAAATCTCATGTATAGCTGCTGTGTGAAGTGGGGGCTGTCTTGTGGGACCGAGCCCTCAACCTGTGGGGTCTGTGTTAACTCTGGGTAGTAAGTGCCAGAATTTAATTGAATAGTTGGACACCCAGTTGGTGTCAGAGAATTAAATAATTGATTAGTGCCAGAAAAAAACAGAATTACCCAAAAGACCAAAATGTGCATTTAAATACTAGTATAAGTAGTTCTCAGTGAAATTAGAAGATTTCATGGTAAACATACACAACTGGATAGAACAAAGAACTTTCTTATTGACTGTCAGTTTCCAAAGCATTTCCTTTTTTGCTCTCAATACTAAAGGCTGCCTTTGGTTGAAAGGAGGAAGCAAATACACCACATCTTGTGTGGTTTTTTTCCCCACTGAAATTTCAGACATGTCTATTAGGAGTACATCAACTATTATGCCAAATATTTTGATTAGAATCTGAAAATGCAGAGTGGATTTGCCATGGAACTGACAGCTAGGCTCAGGACTCCTCACTTGAATAGATTCCTTATTGTTGGAAGGTAGACCAGCTGGCAAAAATCTTGGCATCCTGAAATAAGACAGTTGGAGAGGAAGGACAATATACAGTACAGGAAAGGAGAAGCAGGGAACAAAAGAGGGAGAAGAGTCAGGAGTGTGAAGGTAAAGAGAACAGAAAGTAAGAAAGAAGGGTTCATAGGGAAGGGGGAGGGAGGCCTATTTAAAACATGGAAAGCATGCTCTGCATTTGCAGGAGGTCTCCGTCTTCCTGCTGCACTCTGATGTAATTACTGCTGCTCTCTCTCAGGTGAGAAAGCTACTGCTCCAGACAACAGCACATGCAGCAGAGACAGAATTTAAAGCTCTTTTATGCACCACCTCTGATCCATTACCAAATTGTTAGTTCTGTCTTCCAACTGTACAGTAGCCCCCCCCTGCCCTATTCGTGGGGGATACTTTCTAAGACACCACTGAATGCCTGAAACCGTGGATAGTAATATACTGTTTTTTCCTATACATACCCATGATAAAGCTTTATTTGTAAATTAAGCATAGTAAGAGAATAGCAATATAACTAATAATAAAATAGAATAATTATAACAATATACTGTAATAAAGTTATGTGAGTGGATTTGGGGCCATTATTAAGTAAAATAAGTGTTACTTGAACACAGGCACTGCACTACCAAGATAGCTGATCTGATAACCCAGATGGCTACTCAGTAACTAAAGGCAGGAGAATCTACAGCGTGGAGACACAGGGCAAAGTGATGATTCATGTCCAGGGCAGGAAGGAGGTGTATGGCATGACATATCATCAGACCACTTAAAATGGTGTGCAATTTAAAATGTATGAAATGTTTATTTCTGAAATTTTCCATTTAATATTTTTGGATGGTGGTTGACTGGGTAACTGAAACCACAGAAAGCAAAGCCATGAATGAGGGGGACCACTATATTTCAAATCTGATCCCTCTCCCCTTGGCCACTGCCACCACCCTAGTCTAAGCCACCTTTATTTCCTACCTGGATCACCACAGTCATCTCTCTCTGGGTCCTCTTGCTTCTACTCTTGTCCCCTACAACAGTCACACCAATTTTTGATCCTGTTATTCCCCTCTGCTTAACCTTCCATGGGGTTCCCATTACATTTAGACCCAAACTCAAATTCTTACCATGGCCTACCAGAGGTTCCAACAGAATCCTGCAATGGCCCAGCTCTCCAGGCTCATGGCCTGCCCTCCTCATGCTGTTCCTGGCATGTTAGTGACACAACACAGCATCCCTGCTCTTTGTGCATGCTGAGCATGCTCCTATCTTGGGGCCTGGCAGCCCCCCACACTTGGCATGGCTTGCTCCTGTCTGCCCCTTGGGACTTTTAGCTCTACCCATTCCCACGAAGTCACTCTCTAGTCCTGTATCCTGACTTTTTTTATTTAGTATCATTTAGCACAACATGATATTATATCATGTACTTTTTTATTTATCATGTTTTTTTCTACTAGAATAAAAGCTCCCTGAGAGCAAGTTCTTTTCATAGTCCTGTTATATTCTCAACACCTACACCAATCAATACCTGGCACAAAGTAGGTGCTCGATGAATTTGTTGAATAAATGTGTCTGACATCAAAGCTGATAGAAGAAAATGTTCACAAAAGTTGGGACTTATTTTGAAGAAAATCTCTAAAAAGTTGTCACTAAAAATATGTAGGAAGTATTTTCCAGTAAGCACTATGCCTTTGGCACATTTATACCAGAATTATTTCTTGCCATACGTATCTGACAAAGTGTTCTGATGACTGATGTTATGTTTTATAAAGCCCCTTAAGCTACTTGGAGGAAAATACAATATAAATGCAAATAAATAATAAACAACCTCTCATAATAAAGTACATGAGGTTTAGTGAAAAATAAAGTAGGGAGTTTCTAAAGGTAACGAAATAAGTCATAGCCATTATAGTCTGATCCAAGCAGCAAGGGGCCTTAGCATGTAAACCTATCACAATTTAGACCTCAGAAATTCACTTCTGATATTTTCAACAAAGATGAAAGCCTCTTTTATATATTAGGCACTCTGTTAGACTTCCACCATTACTTTATCCCAATCTAATATTTAGTCAAACAGATAAATCCTTGTTATATAGCTATCTCTAAATAAGCCAACATTTTTTTTCACTTCTGGAAGTGTGTGTGTGTGTGTGTGTGTGTGTGTGTGTGTGTACATATACACATATATATTACATTAAAATACTATAGACAAAGAATAAAATAATAAAACTATATTAGTAAGTGGATAGACCCACCCAAAGCCAAGATTGTTTAAATAATTAAAACTTCCTGTAATAATTATGATTATCTGTTACTTTTTTAAAATCCTTATCAAAGGACATGATTTTTATTGATTTTAGAAAGAGAGGAAGAGAGCTTGAGAGAGAGAGAGAGAGAGAGAGAGAGAGAGAGAGAGAGAGTGTGTGTGTGTGTGTGTGTGTGTGTGTGTGAGAGAGAGAGAGAGAGAGAGAGAGAGAGAGAGAGAAGAAACATTGATATGAGAGTGAAACATTGATTGGGTGTCTCTGCATGTGCCCCGACTGGGAATCAAACCTGCAACCTGGGTATGTGCTTGGACCGGTAATCGAACCTGAGACCTTTCAGTGTACTGGACAACCTTCCAACCAATCATCAATTTGTAAATAGGAGCTTATAGACCCAGCCAGATGGATAAATAGAGAAAGAGTGAAAAGAAAAAAGAAGGTACTGGTCTTAGTTTTTAGATTGATTTGATTACTAACAATGATACACAGGAAGTCTTACTTGTTTCTCATATGGAAAACTATACTCATTAAAAAAAACTACTATTGGCATATGTGATTCCAGAATAAGGATTACAATTACAAATCTGATTTGCAAAATTTAAGCTTGGTAGGTATCCTTGGAGACGTTGATAATTTAGTGGAAGCATTGAGAATAAGTTTCAAAATATATCAAAGTCTATTTTCCTGGTAGAGCTCCAAAGGTGATCAATCATAGGCTATACTTTATGTGTTTAAACTAGGAGACACTCTATTTCATGGGTATTCTTCCTACAGAAGTCATCCTTCAGGGTATCTTAGAGTTGCAAATTCCACTGGGGCTCAGACTACCTTCATTTCATTTTTTCCCCCACAAATTCAAATATGAAGAAATTATTGTTACCAACTTAATACCATTACAGAAAAGAAGTGGAAAGAAATTACACTAATAAAAATGGGATTTTCTTTTAATCAGCTTTTTATGAAGAATTGCAAAGTAAACTCCTGTGCAGGATGAGAGAGATTATACCTCCCCAACCCTCCAGGGTGGCACAGGACTGAAGAAATGTATAGACAATGATTTCTTCTCCAAGAAATGAAGGCCATCACCGCGCTTTCCCAGGGACAAGTGCATTAGAGCAGCGAGTGATATGAAGGTGCTAATGGTTCCCAGAGAAGGTGCATCACCCTTCCCTGGCAGTGCTCATTTGCATACACACATTTAGGCCCAGCAGGAGGTGTGCACTCAGGGGTCTCCCAGAGCAGAAATGCAGACCTTCTCAGGTAAAAGCAGGTCTTCACTACACGTTACAACCTCATTCCAACTCCAGTTGTCAGTTAACAGCTTTCAGGATGACATGTTAAATCAAGGAAATGTCACACGTGTACAGTAACTGGCCTAATCTTTTCTGTAAATTGCTGCCTGTGGTTTTGAAAATCGTCGTAAATTGCTGGCAATTGGCAATGTGTCTCCCTGCACGGCTAACTTCACTTCTGCACAGTTAACAAATCGGTCTTAAATTATTCATCAGATCACCCAACGTCTAGGCTCGTCTGACTGTCATTGATTTCAGGGAACAGTAGCCTGCTTGCCTTGTATACTGGAGTGAAATTCCTACCATGCTCTCAGCATGTAAGATTAATTGTCTGCAGAAAATAATAACTATCCTCTTTGTTGCAGTATCTCAGTTAATGATGAGTGAGCACAACCTACTACACAATCAGTGCTTCTGCTGTCACATGCTGCTCTGAAGCAGGACAGAGTATTTTCTCAGACTAATACCTAAAATAGCCCCAAAACCCCGGATACTTCAAATATACAGAGGAAGTGTTTTCTCTATTAATTCTATAATTACAGGACAAGAAAAATAATGATGGATTCTATGTACAGGCTAAAACATCAGATGGCCATTTAGAAATCATACCATCAAACCGTTGCTCATTGTTCTGGAAACAGGGTCAAATCAACTCCCCGGAGAGCTCAACCAAATTGAATTTTTGTTGCTAAAATAAGTGTGGGTTTAGAATGCGTGTTTTGAAAGGACTTATCACCATATTTCTTTCAGCAGTGTACAGGGGATTTGGCAGGAAAAATATTTCTTCTTCTTTGAAACACCTTTTGAATCAGTACTGGCTCTAAGCTAACTAGTGAAGTTGTGCAGCGAGACAGTCTTATATCTGAGGAGCACACATGTCTATTTATGTTCAGGAAAATTAACTCCAGATCACTTCAAAAGGACACCCAGCAATTTGTCATTCTCTCTTGTGTCTGAACAGATATTTTTAGGTCACTGGTAGCCACGTTCTGTAACTAAATAGCTCCCTGTTTAGAGCATCTCCTTACAGGACCACCTCTCATGGGTAGTGACCTTGGCTTTGATGCAAGGAAACCCAAGCAGCTCTCTCTCTGATGTATGCTGGCCAGAAGAGTGTCTGGGTAAAGAGTGTGGGATGGAGGTGGCTGGATCAATGCAAATTCATTATAGGGGATTAAAAAATGTAGCAACTGAAAGCACTTTTCTGTTGTTCATGGAAGGTCAGCAATAGTATCTGTATTTGTAAAGGTCAGCAGATCATCTGTTTACTCCTCATCCCTTCTTCCTTAGGGAGCCTCCCTAATTCCAGTGCAGACTATGTTCCATGCTCTGTGATATCCGTCTTTCTTCTTCATCATATAACACTGTTTACATTTTCTGATTATTAGTCATTTACTGTCCATCCTTCATATGATACAGAACATTTTTGAGTGCAGGAAGTGAATAGAGCCTTAGTGCCTGGCACAGTGTTTTGAACCAAGTAAATGCTAAATAAAACTGTCTATAGAATTATGTATGATTAGTTAAGCTGCATACTTAGAGCCCCCAAATGACAGCTTAAACACTTTTCTGAATATAAAAGAAATCTGTTGTGGGAAACTCAGGGCTGGTATGAAAGCTCCTCTGAGGTATTAGGGTACCAGGCTTGTTGACCTCAAGAGGTCGCTGGTTCAATTCCTGGTTAGGGCACATGCCTGGGTTTTAGGCTTGATCCCCAGTAGGGGGTGTGCAGGAGGTAGGATTGATGTTCTCTCTCTCCTTGATGTTTCTATCTCTCTGTCCCTCTCTCTAAAATCAATAAAAACATATTTAAAAAATAAAATAAAAGCAAATAATTAATGCAACTAAACATGTTTACCAGGCTCTCTTTTGTAATTGGAAAACCAATGCAAATATGACTTGAGATTCTTTATCACCAGGTTTGGACTCTTCATTGACATTTCACAACAGATACATTATGTCTTCCAAACAAAACAATTAACATCCCAGCAAGAACATCCAAAATCTTAAAGGCATTTATTCATGTTCTATTTGTTCTACCCATTGTTGTTCTAAAATGATCTGATGTTAACTGGCTGCATAAAAAATTCGGTAGTAGCATCTTTAAATCGTCTTTAAAAATATTGCAAAGAATTAGAATATGAGCTATATAAGTGTGGTTTCTCTGAAACAACAAAATTTCCTTGAAATTAATGCTTACATAGAAATTCAGCAATCATGGTCTACTAAGAATGGCTTAATTTATGTATGCAGTAGCTTCACAGACATATCAATTGGACTAATATAGTTCAGAATCTGTAGTATTTTGTTATTCTAGTGAACTGAAAGAGTTTATGCATTTCCCAAAGTGTTCATGATATAGATATGCCATTTACTTCATGATATAGTAAATAGGATATCACTCTTGGAGTTTTGAAAGTCGGCATAGTTTTTTATTGTTGTTGTTTCTTAATCCTCACATGAGGATGTGTTTTTTAATTGATTTTAGAGAGAAAGGGAGAGAGAGAGAAATATCGATGTGAGAGAGAAACATCAATCAGTTGCCTCCCATACTCACCCCAACCAGGGATCAAACCCTCAACCTAGGCATGTACCTTGACCAAGAATCGAACTCACAACCCTTTGCTGCACGGGATGACACTCCAACCAACTGAGCCAACAGACCAGGGCTGAAAGTAAGTATAGTTTTTCTGGGTTTCTACGACGCTTTTCTGAATCATTTGCTGATTTGTTATTCCTGAATAAAGATGCTTTGTAGCTAGCTTAGCCCTCTGTAAACATCACATTTCAAGATTCCTTTTGAAAAATGATCACATAGAAAGAAATCATGCAAAGGAAAAGATAAATTTAAGTTTAGAACTCATTACTAGATGCAGTAAGTTTTATTTGTTTAAATAAAGAAAAGAAGTATACTATATATCATCGATTTAGTTTGAAACTGCCATCAGAAAAAGAATTCTTTGAGACACAAAACTATTAGAATGTTTATAAAAATAATAGATGGATAGCACCCGGCTCAGGGGAGCTGAGAGCCCCGCTTCCTGTGCAATTGCTTCTGTGGAGAACTCTGAATTGATGGTCTGGAACTTTCCTACTTGAAAGGACCTGCCCAATGCCAAAGTTAGTGGAAGAATCCAACCTTGAAGGAAATGAATCTTGATCAGGGAAGACGATTTTCACAGTAAGTACGGAGGAACAATTCTGGCTAGGTAATAAGAATGAACCTTGAAAAAGAATTATCCCAATGACCCTGTCTGGCTGTGCAGGTGAAATATTCAACTAAAGATTCTCTCAAGAGAAGAGACCCTCATGAACCACGGGGTCAATTTGAGCCAGAGAACAAAAGAAGTGCCATTATTGGCATTTGGAGAAATGGTTTAACCTTATTTAAGAATCAAAACACCCACAAATCAGGTCGCTATGAGAAAAATGCAGTCGTTAAAACATGACAAAGAGAAACAAATGCAGGTCGGTTTTCCATGTGTGTGAAGGCAATGCAAAGCACCTGCCCAGAGTGGGAAGTCTGTAAAGGCTAGTCCATCCCCTCCTCCATGCCCTGCCTGGAAGTTTCTAGAAGGCTTCTAATCAAAGCTCACAGTTAGTATAAGATAAATAAATCTTCCTAGAATTTCTTTACCTTCTTTTTATGTCTAAGTTATGCTCATGTATAGCCATACACATTCTGAATTCTATGTGTATGTGCCACACTGAACATCCTCTAGGTCCGTAATGTGTAAGTTCCACACATCTTTCCAGAAAAACCAATTAGAAGGAATATTAGCCTAAAGTTCCTACAATTTGGAGTCATCAAAAAGATGCCCTAAGATGACAGCTACAGTCCTTTAAAATAAAATAAAAAAAAGTACAACTTGGGTTCTCAACATCACATTTTTCTGTATCTTTAAATGTAGCAAGCGAGGTGAGTTTTCATATATTTACATTCTGAATGTATTCCTAGGGAGAGAAAAATTATTCCAATTCTTACAACTTCCAAAGGAGCAGCAATAACTTATTAATTGTGCCCTTGGTGATCTTAAAGTGTGGCATGGAAAACAGCCTTAGGGACTTCTAAAGATGCATACGGTTCCCTTGACACGAGGGGAATCTAGATGTAGAAGTTTTTCAACACAGCTATGTACATGTTGAAGGAAAGGGTTTAATTAATAGTGTTACAGCTGTGAAGTTAATATGCAGATCCGAGGTCCCATCACAAGGGACTGTTACATCTTTTTTAAAACAAGTCACACAGCCCCTCATTATTCCCTTTTACAGCTCTTGCGTATTAATAGATACATGTCTCAAAGGTTTTCAGGATGAAGCTTGTGATGTTTGTTAATTTTTCAACAATAATAGAGATGATGATGCCGATGGCAAAGATAAAAACCACCATTTACTGAAACATCATAATATGCCAACACCCTAAGTCACATACACTTTATTGAATTCCAACAATTCAGTAAAATCAGTGTCATGGTTTTCCTCATTTTTCAAAAAAGAAAACTGAGGTTTCAGTAGATTATGGAAGTAATCTTCCGTTACCTACCCATAGTCATCCTGACCCCACCATACATGTACATTGAACAATACATTCATTTTCTTCAGGTTCTGGAAATGAATCAGGACACTCAAGATCATAGTAACAAACAAACGAGGTAGAGCTGGTTGGCAGACGAGATGACAGCAAAGGGAAAACCTGGAGGCTACGATAAATCCCATAATAGACCAGATGTATGCTTGTTCATGCCCATAAGGATGCATACTTTCAGTTAATAAGAATGGTTTGGTAGTGCCTGCCATTGGAGTAACATTAAGATTCATAGAGATGTTGTGGAAACTAACCTGAATCCAGTTTTAGGAGAAAGATTCACTATTTTAGAGTAAATATTTTGGGCAATAATCAAGGTATAAGGAAACTTCTTCTTCTTTTTTTCCCCCTGTGGTACATCTACACAATAAAATACTATGCTGCTGTAAAAAAGAAGGAATTCTTACCATTTGCAACAGCATGGATGGAACTGGAGAGCATTATGCTAATCGAAATAAGCCAGTCAGTGAAGGTGACTTCTATTAATGTCTTCTATTTCTTAAAGGGTAATTCTAAGAAGTGTGTTCATGAACTAGCAGGAAATGGAGAACTCTAGAAAGTTAGTATACAAACCAGCACAAATGGACAAGGAATGTCTTACAAAACCCAACCTAGGCGGGTGGCAGAGGTAGTTGGGTTTGTCTGGGTCCTTAGCTCTGCTCTATTTTTCAGAATAGATTTACTACGGATTGCAATTGAGGCTACACTGTTGAACCAGGGAAATGTTACTAGCCTTAGAGGTGGTAAATAGAAAGAAACCAACAGAAAATCATTAGGATGCTCCTCTGGAGTTATCTATCCTCTTAATGACCTAGAATAATTGACTGACTACTTAATAGCATTTTAGTGGTAATGTAATGAGTAACCAAGACTACATATCCATTTTTTATAACCTTGCACCCAAAGAAATGAGAAAAAAACACCCTCGCATGTACACTGATATTAGAAAGACCGTCCATAAAAGTAACTTGGAGCAGAGGAGGAAAATCAGACTTGTGTGGAGCAAATGAATGGCATCATCATTATTATTTTTTTTATTCTTTCACAGAGTTGCTTGGAAGCTTACCTGAGTTACCTCATCTGATACCCTTAAAGCAATGCTAAAACCCCAACAATCATATTTACTATCCCAACTGGCAAAGCTGCTCCTGTTTTTATATTCCACAGAGACTCAGTGGGGTTAAACGATTTGCCTAAGGGCCCATAGTTAATAAGTGCTAAAGACAAGATTGAAAAAAAGACTTATAATTTGAAATTGAGTCTTCTTTCAACACACTATGATGCCAATTCCACAGGATAAAATCCCTGTCTAAGTTACTCCAAATCAGTTTATATGGAAGAAAATAAAAGGGAATTGTTACCCAGTGAAATAAAATTATGATTTAAAATGACTTCAAAATCACTAGGTACAAAATGCTTTGTGTTGAAAAATGCTATGCTTAACTTATTATTCCTAAATATATTATTCATAAGATTTGCATTTTAAAACTGCTTTCTAATCTGCATGTTACAGAAGATAACTGGGCACTGATTTAAGTGGTTTTGTTTTCTGTCTTAGAAATTAGCGGTGAAGTGCAGTTAATAGCATAAATATTAAAGGGAGATATTAGTGAATTTGTATGAACTCAGAATTAGAAATGTCATTTCTGGTTCCTGGTACATTTGCCAATGTGAGAAGAGGATGACAAGTTCTAATTATAAAGTTATGATAATGTGGAACAAAGGGTAGCCACCTTTGGAGGTTCTGGAGAAAATCCTTTGGGGATTTTTGCTGCTTGGCTCAATCAAAAATTCTTTGTTACCAGATGGACTTCAACCGGAGCCTAACAATTCTAAAGGCATCCATGTTGGTCAAGGCAGATTTCCTCAGATCAAAACATGAATGCTAGTGGATGACCATTATGTTACTTAGAAAATTTGATACTATCATAAAGCAATAGCCTATGTTAGCACAAATACAGTTGACAGTGAAAAACCTAAAAAATATAATTACAGCTTTCTTATTCTTTTGTAATTATACTGTTGAGTTTCTTCTCTACAATTTCTACAAGAGAAAACTGTGCTGGTTTGTGAGAAACATGTTTAAGAAGCACAACTAGAAACTTAACCTAAGATGCTTTTGCACTTGGGTGGCAGGTGAAAGACAGTGCAGAATCATATGAAAGTCATGTGGCCTGCTAATACTAGATCTAGAAATAATATCTGTATCATGCCTTATTAAGATACCTCCTCTGTCATATCAGGATTTCAAAATAGGGATCACCACACTGATGTACTTAACTATTAGTTAAATGTATGCTCCACTTAAATATCTATGGATTTCATTCTTTGTCAAACACTTTTTTAAAACTTTTTTTAGGATTAGTATTCAAACAAAGATAGAACCTTGCTATTCATATTTGTTACATTAACATCTTATTTATTTTCCCAGTTTAAAAGAAGAATATTCAAAGCCATTTTTTCACTAACATTTGGTGCTGTGGTCATTGTGACATTCGGTCTTTTCATTTATTTTATTTTTCCCATCACCATTTATCTTTCTATGCCCTCTTCCACCTTCCCACTCCCCCTTCCACCAATCACCACTCTCTTGTCCCTGTCCATTAGTTCTCTCTTTTTCTTCTCAATCCCTTCATACCCACAACACACACCCCTCTCCCATCAGAGCTGTCTGCCTACTCTCTACCTATGAATCTGTGTCTATTTTGCTTGGTAGTTCAGTTTGTTCATTAAATTCCATATATGAGTGAAAGCATATGGCACATTAGGCCTTTTTAAAGTGAACATGATTCACTGGAAGCCGAGTTCCACTACAGCTGACCAAACGAAGCCATGACGCCGCTGCTTTGGAGTTCCATTACGTGAAACCCTCCCAAGATCATTTCTTCCTGAATGGTATCCACACTCATTTTTTATTAGTATTCCATTTGTAATGTTACTTAGGTTGCTCTGCATACATCATAATACATAGTCATCATCATTATTTATTAGCATACTCTTTTTAAAGTGTATTTTAAAAGCATGATAAACTTACCTTAGAGAGCCCACCTACTTCCAAATAAAAGCAGATAATGAACACATTCCAGGTGACCCAGAGGGCAGTCCATACTGTATACTAGAGAGAAAGGGGGAGGGTGGGGAGAAAGAGAAGAAAAATGTGGAGATGAAAGGCATATATACCAAATCAATCAATAACAAAATGTCAATGAGCCTAACTCTTCTGGGAAGAAACAGGGTGTGCTCAGAAAAGAGTGCTCCTTATGAGGTCCCCTAAGATCTGTACAAATTAAAAATCCAATAGTTTCCACTGCCGTCAGTAGATGCCAATAAAGCTAGATTTATTTTTAAAGTGCATTACTGGCTTGCAGATATAGGTTAAATCCAAGCGCTGACTTGATTTCTGTTTTCTGAATATTAGCTTTTCCAGGGAACACAATTACGCAAATTTTTGGTGGCTATCTACCTATTTCTCCATTTTTTAGTTATAATATTAAATTGTCAAGTTTTAGAATGTTTTAGTCCATCTTCCTAAATGGACTAATATTACTTCCATTTTTCTAAATGAGGATTATGTTTGAAAATAGATGTGTGGAGTAAAATTAACAAACCATCATTTGTTATACTATTTTATTAAGAGTGAAACGTGTGCCTCTACTATAATCATAGAATTACATGCCTGTAAAATATCTTTTAAAAGCACAGAAATAATAAATAGGATTTACTAGTAAAATGAGCAAATGAACAACAGATTTCCATAATGGAAAAATACCTTCCAATCACATTGAACAAACTATGCTAGCCTTACTGATTAATTGGTTTTGTTAATGTAGTATGTATTAGAAAATGCCTTCCTCAAGAGTATTAATCAGTCTGAATTAATGGAGGAGGTCTCAGGGCTCAATTCATCCAGTCATTTTCTTATGTAGATGGAGAGACTGAGGCCCAGAAAACTGATATATAAAACAGCTTGGATGGCTGAGAATTGGTGCTTGCCATGGGAACACAATTAACAGATCAGCTACAGTGGTTTGCTCATTCATTTTATTTTACCACAAAAATCTATGAATTCTTAATTTCTTAAAAAGACAAAGTAATTAAATTATTGGTTTCTATCAATGATTATAATCATTACATGCTATTGTCAAATTAAAATAAATATGGAAATCCTTTCATTAGCTTATTCTATTCTGTGTCAAATAATATAAATTGTATACTCTGTATAAAATAGCCATGTTCCTATTAGAAATCTTATCAGAAGCTTTTAGTTACTTATAAAATTTAATTTACACTTTATGTCTTCCTGTTATTTATGACTTTCAAAAGGCTTTCAAAATAATCTATAGTTGGGTAGTCTTATAATTGGTTACATTAGATATCTCATTATCTTTTTTCTTTCTGAGAATAGGTTTTGCTTATTTGTTTTAAATAATGCAATTATAATAATGAGTTAAGACTTCAAATGACTGGAAATTTAGAAAAGCTGGAAAATACGTTAAAAAGTTAAAGTAAGTTAAAATATATTAAAGCTTTTAGTATTTGCAGGTACATTGATGTTCTGCTGATATCTTCTGTTAGTAATATCTTTTAATATGAGTGAACTGAGTTTTTAAAAATAGGCCAAATGCATTGAAACATACATTTTGAACCACAAAATATTCCCAAGAATATTGAAAATAGCTAAACTACATCAGCAATGTATACTTTTTGCAAACTGGCCAAGTCACAGTAACAACAATAAATTTTAAAGCTGTTGCTAATAAGATGACATCTGGTATCTGATATTTTTCATCCTAAATCAATCTAATTATGAGTATATTAGAATGAGAGAGACTACAGACCACTCAGTAATGAGAAAAAAGCTGGAGATAAAGGTTAAGGAAAGGACATAAACTGAAGCAAGACTAACGGAGGAAACGAATGGAATTCATTGCAAAACCATATGGTTTTTAATTTTTGGGATTGCCAACCCAACTCATAAGTATACTTTTAGGAAAGTCAATCTACTCATAACAGTTATAACACCTGAATTATAGAGCAAATCTATTTAAAAATCAGAGCGCAAGTGCAGTGATTGAAGTGCATTCCAGGCCCCTCACCAGATGGACTGCTGAGGTCACTTCTGAACTTTCAGAGAGAAAATTCCCAGGATGAGCAGACTCCCACTCTCAGCTGCTAAATTCTTAATAACAAGAGTGAGTACTCTGCTGCTTTCTGTGTTACTGGTACTGTGCTCAGCACTTCACATTGATCAGTTCAGTCCGTCATCACACTACAACCAAGGAAGTGAGGGAATAATTTGACGACTTCGTGTTATTGTTGAGATAGAAACTCTGCAGCTGGGATGCTTCAGGATTACATGATAGGCTTTATTATAAAAGATCTTAAGAAAAGGTCTGTAGATTAGTTTGAGAGTTAACACTTTATCAAAGTTTACAATTTATCAAGTGACCAATTCACCAAATTACTAGTTTACCAAAAATTTATTTCATTTGTATATATATACTCTATAACTGGCAATGTTTTTGGAAAGATGGTTTCTTTTGTATTTTGTGATTAATATGTCATGTATGATATGAACATCATTTTTAAAGCAATAATGTAAGTTTCTTCTGATACAAAGATTGTATGTTTGAATTTTGGATTGTAATGATATGAAAACTGCATATCTCAATGTGCACCTGAGACACAAGTCTTAACATGGAGATAAAGGGAAAGACATCTCTAGCAATACAAATACATCCATAAATATTTACTTAGGCAGGAAGTGTTAGGACAACATATGTCCTCGTTTGATGTGAACTATTTTATTTATAATTCAATTCAAAGAAGAATAGAAAAAGAGATAAGACTCCGTTTTAAATAAATGCTCTTTGGTTATCATGAAGCATGCCTACATGCTTACATATCTAGATAAATACACTTGCAATACACAAGACAACTTACCAATGTAAAAAAAACAAAACAAAACGCAAAAAAACAAAACACTCTGTATAATTATCATTGATCTACCTATTTATTTATCCTACTTTGCTTAAATTTAGTACACATATTTTAAGTTCTAATTTACATAAAGACTATAAAGATTTTCCTAAACTTCATGTGTTCTATGTGCTCTGTGAATATTTCCCAGTTTTATGAAAACATTTCAATATTTTTAATTGAAATGAACTTTAAAAGGTTTGCATTATATTTCATCCTCATTGAGCAATTAGTCTATAACATGATTTATTTTTACTTCCTGAGCTTGTTTGTTTTCCAATTACCAGAAAGCCCATTCATTCATTCATGTGTATCAATCAGATAAAATATGTACAATAGCTTAGGGAAAAAAAAGAAGACATTAAACATTAAATAGCTCAATTACTTACTAAGCACTTACTCTGTTGGGTTATGCTAAGCAAGTCACAAACATTATATAATTCTTACAAACAACTCTGAGTCAGGTTTTTACAAATAAACTATATTACAAAGAAAGCAAATAAATGTGCCAAGTCTTCACAGCCAATAATTGGTGGAGGAGGATTTAAATCTGGCACCAATTAAATGGAAACCTAACATTCTTAACTCGTGTTGAGCAGTAGCTCAGGAAGGAGATGTATGATGACATAGTGAATTTTTCCTATATAACAATTCAAATTAAAGCAACTTGCCGTCCTTCACACAGAATTATGACCCAAATAATTCTAGGGCAGAATCTCATATTTGAATTCATAAGTAAGATTTTTAAATATGTGAAATAGGAGTAAACAGAGGTAAACAGCTGATTCTAGAACAGTACTTTAAAACTGCTAAATAGGGCTTCACAACCCACACTCAGCTCCATTTTGTCTTGAGCTAAAGAAACACAAAAGGTGCATACAAGCTCTTCAACTAAACTTGTATTCTCTACTGTAGATAGTCTACCTTGCACTGTAGCTAAAATAAATTTTAATCAGTAAAAGAGTACCATATAACAACATTGTTTTGTGTTCTAAAAATAAATAGCAAATTCGACCTTTTCAGCAGTGACGGTATCCAAGGGGAATTACTGCTCTTTCATTTTGTGATTTGGGTGAATTTTTCTGATAGTCTTTGCTGTGGGACCTCCTTAATCACAGTGGCAGGAGCCCAAGGCATTCTAATGCTTAGAAAAAGGTAAGTGGAGGAGTAAGTCAGCTCAACGTAGGTGCAGGCAGAGTAGCATATACTATTTTTCATGTGAATCCTCAAGTTCAGAATGTGCTAAGCAAGGGAGTAAGGTGAGATTTTCTTGTTGAACTCAGGCATGTTCTGAAGTTAGAGATCATTTTCTAGTTCATCCTGCAAACATCATTTCATCCAATAACCCTTAATGTACTTGTTATTTGTACGATCAAATATTAAGCATCCTGGGATAGACCTAGAATACAGCAGTGAATAGGCATGCTCCGCCTGCCAGGAGAACACTGTTGATGGGGTGAGATGGCCAGAGGCAAGGATGGTGACTGTGGAGAGTGCTAGGATAGAAAGAGCTGCGGGATCTAAGAGAGCAGAGGGGAAGTGGCAAGAGGTGACATTCAGTTGAAGGATTATTACCCACTTCCCAAGTGGGTAAGGAGCGTAGGGCATTCCAGGTGTGTGCAAATGGAAGAGGCACATAACAGCATATGGTCTTAGGAAAACAAATCATTCAGTGTGGTTGGCACGAGTAGTGCGTGGAAAGAAGTGTGCATGCGAGGGAGGACATGCTGCTAGAGCTGGGCACAAACACCAGACACAGCTTCAAGAGTGAGAGGCTGGAGCTCAGGCAGGAATGGAGGGTCCAGGACGCTGATGTGCACAGATTGTCTGCTCTTTCACGTCTCTGAGGCTGGCTCCCGCTCTCCCCCGGCTTCTGCCCCATTGCATTCTCATTCTCCAGAGCCCCCTGCACCTGTGCCTCCCCACTGCTTACTTAATGAGTTCCTGGAGAGCAGGGCCACTGTCATTTACATTCTTTTCTATTTGTCCAACCTATCACAGTACAGTAGGTTCTCAATAAAGGCTTAATGAGTGAATGGGAACTAGTGCTACTGACATCCCACTATGTGCCCTGTAGTGATTCCTGCCCAGAACCCCCTCCAGTCCCTTCTTTCTTGGCGAACTCACACTCACTCCGCATTTACTTCTGCAGAGTCAGATGGATGTTCCCAGTGTGCATCTCATGGTACATGTGTTCCTTGTCACAATTATAATGTATCATGTAAGTGGATGATTTCTTGACAAAGGCCCACTTCCCCTCACTAGACTGTAAGTACCCAGGAGAACAGAGAATAGTTGTGTCTGTGTTTGCTCATCAATGTAGTCCACACCCAATGCAATGCCAAACACACAGCAGAAACCTAATAAATAAGGTTTGAATGGGAAGTTAAGAAAGAAAGAAGGGAAGAAGGGAGGGAGAAAAGTGGGAAGGAAGGAAGGAATGAAAGAAGGAAGAGGAAAGAAAGAAAAACTGACTGTGAGACCTGAATTTGGTCAAGTGGGTCAGCCAGGAATGTTCTTACATTTTATCCTGTTGAGAGGTAGTGAAGGCTTTTAAGCAACTGCTTCAGTAAAAGTGCTGAGAACACACTGGAAAGGAGGAGGGCTGAAAGCAAGGGAGGAGTCCATATGCAGGAGAGAGAAGGCCGACGCCTCAACTAACACAGTGGCTGTGTGAAGAGTGTGTAGAATTAATGGTTAGCGGGTGAAAGCAATAGGCCAGTTAATGTCACTGATGTACACCAACAACTTTATTCCACGGAAACCACTGGTTTTCTAGCCATCTGACATGTGCTTCAGCAGACCATCAACATCATAAAATAAGAAGTTCATAATGAGTAAAGGTGTTCTGTGTTCATAGCAACAAACTAGAACATTAAGTCCAATAATTGTTTGATATTATGCATATGAAAGCATTTTATACTGCAAATCCAACTCCATAGAACAGCTTTCTAGTACATTACACCATGGCTCAGCACAGGCCGGCCCCCAGAGAAATCTGAAGCAGGAACTCTGTAGCCCCAACAACCAGCTGAGTGACTTCAATCATGCCTTGCGCCCCAGGGCAGTCATTTTGAGGGCAGAGTCTGTCTGTGAGTCCCTGACCTTCACCTCTGTGATACGATGAAAGACACCAAAAATCCAATTTTGAGATTCAAAGTAGAGAATTAATGCATTTACAGAAAATTTTATGACTTCATTCTTTTCTATAGATATGACTGCATTATACTAAAATTGAAAGATGTCATATTTTTAAGTCTAAGGTTTCTCCTAATGAGGTAATGTTATTAAGTTACAAAAAATATTTAGTAATTCTACTGAATACTGTCTATTCATTCAGGCTCAATAAGTATTTTAGAGTATGACACTTCTACTTATAATTACTTATCTATGCTTGTTATTTCTTACAACCTTCTTATATCTGTAGCCTAAAATATTACCTTCTTTTTATAGAAAACTATAAAGTTATTCATAATTACTGTGAATAACTTCCATTTTATTGTGGACCACAATATACACCTTGTTAAATTGTACTATGATAGAGGGTAGCTGATCCTGTTTGGCATAGTTTGGAGTATGGATTCATCTTCCACATTATCTTAAGCAAATGGAGAAATGGTCAATAATATACCATATAAAATACATTAGAGGTGAGTACTAAATGGCCTTTAGTACGTGCATTTTAATGGCCTAAAGAAATTAAAATTATATTATGTTATTGTTTACAGTTGGCAAACAGTTATGGCTAGGTAGGATACCTTTATAGGTGACACATGTCAATTGAAATGACAGTTAGTGCATATTTACATCTCATAATGACATCAAGGCTCCACCACAGACCTCTTATTCTACCCAAACCCAATTTTAGATTTTAAAAAATTCCTTGTGATACTTGAATTTAGTTACACTGTGAGTCTCACATTTACAGCCATGTTGCTTTGCTCTCATTGTAAACATTCACTGTCGCCCTTTCCACAGATAATCGTCTCAAAAGAATTCAGTGTGTGACAGCCAGAACCGCAGTGCCACCTCACAGCGGAGGGAACAACTTAAATGATTTTATTCATCTTCTCACAGAAATTTTGTAGTATTTATACGAAGAGACATGGTAAAAATAAGACTTACCACCACGATATATCGAGGTCTGTACTGAATGGTTCCAAACAAACCCAATATGACAACTATTATATGTAGAAAATTTCCAAGAATAGGTGCCCACTGGAAGCCAAGGAAATCAAAGATCTGCCTCTCTAATGCGGAGAGCTAAAACAAAGCAAAGAGAGTCCATTAGCATTTAACCCAAGCACAATTATATCTTAAAAAAAATTCTCACCTGAGGATACTTTAAAAACAAACTGATTTGAGAGAAAGAGAGACACATCAATTGCCTCCTATATGCACCCCCATGGGGGATCAAACCAGCAACCTGAGAATGTTCCCTGACCAGGAATGGAACCTGCAAACTTTTTGGTGTTTAGGACCATGCTCCAATCAACTGAGCCACCCGGTAAGGGCCATAATCATACCATTTTAATCTTTATTTCACGGTAGAGAAGTCTGCATATTCTTTTTCAATCACACTAATGGACATCATTATCACTAGAGTTGTGATACCTATTTCATATACTGTTTTTTACAGCTTTTCTCAGAAAACATACTAAGATAACTTTGAGCATTATGACTTCAAATATAAATGGATTTTAAACCTATCTGGAGAGCGATCCTCCCTAAATCATTTTCTATAGTAGAAAATCTAGACAGATATTTTATGACACTACATTTTATGATATCAATTTATCATTAGTTTTAGTAAAATGGTTGGCTTACTATAACATATTTGGAATAACTCCAGACTGGCAATACTAAAACTAGTATTGTTTTGGGTAAACAACCCTCCTACCATCCCTTCCTTCCTCTGTGAAACATAAATAATCATATCTTCTGTTTTGTTTTTTTCCTTTCATTAGACTGTCATTGATGCTAATGACTAACCACTTTTCACAATGAAGCTTACTTGTTTACTTACTCTGGGCTCAATGCCCTCATGTAAAACTAGAATTAGAGAGTCCCTTTGAATCATATTTTATTGAGATCATACACCTATATGAAAATTCATCTTGATTAGGTGAAATTTTTTGAAATAAAAACAATAGGGCCATAACAATTTTAGACATGCCACAGTTTATTATATTTGCACTAGAGGCCCGATGCACGAAATTTGTGCAAGAGTAGGCCTTCCTTCCCCCGGCTGCCGGCACCGGCTTCCCTCTGGCACCTGGGTCCCGGGCTTCCCTTGCAGCCCCAGCTTCATCTGGAAGATATCTGGAAAAACGTGCAGTCTAATTAGCATATTACGCTTTCATTATTGTTAGGTCGGAGGGAAGTCCAGGAGCCCATGCATACACAAGGCAGATGGTGGGGCAGATATTGGGCCCTTCCTGGAATTCCTAACAGATCAGCGCACCTGGTAGATGGTGGCGCAGATACTGGACCCTCCCTGGAATTCCTAACAGGTCAACGCACCTGGTAAATGGTGGCGCAGATACTCGACCCTCCCTGGAATTCCTAACAGGTCAGCGTGCCAGACAGATGGTGACAGAGACTTCTTCCTGGAACCTGTGACGGACCCGCCTGCGGCGGGAACTCCCACAGCTCATGCCCCCGCCCCTCACTGAACAGCTGTATAAAAAAAATGCCTCCGCTCCCTGTTGGTGTGACTTCACTGGCCCTGCTCTTTGGGACTGGTGGATCTCGCCTGGGCACGCAGATTAAAGCTTCTCTTTTCCTCCTTTCTGACTTGCTTGACTCTCTGACTCCATCTCCTGCGCCGCGAACCCTTACAATTATTATAGATGATACACAACTACATTTTAAATAATTCTAAAATGTATTTAAAAGATACACTTAAAGCATTTATGATGTAAGAGATGAATTTTGAATAGTCCAGTGAATGCCAAATGCCAACAATGTTATTATCATGTACACATGATATTTATTGTATTCTATGTCTAAAAATGTTATAATTCCACCTGCTGTATTTGGACACTAATCTCACACATTTTAAGCATTTTTCTAGATTGACTTTGAGAAAATAGTAATTCTAATAAAATGACCCAACCATTAGCCATAATTATGGCACCAGAAACTGCAGATTTGAAGTGAAAATGGCACCCTAGGTATGTTTCTAGTTATGTGGCAGGTGTGTGCCTGAATAGCTTTAATTTCCTTGGACATAAAGAAATGTCCACTGTCCAGTAAGCTGAATCTACCTTGGTTAAGATTCACCTTCAGTAAGCTGTGGATGAGAAAAGAGCAAATGCCTACAGACAACCAGCCAGAACCACATTCATTTCATGGATATTTCCTGATCATCAAGTGATTTGTCATCATGCCCTGCACTCACAAATGAGAAGATGCACAGAAATAGCTAAAAAAAAAAAAAAATCAGCAGGATAAGCAACAGCATCCACTGTATTTTCAATCCCTGGTTTGTCTCAGCTTGTGACTCTAATTAGTTCCCAGGAACTTTGCCTTAAAAAATGCAGCATTTTATTTATTGGCCCATCAGTGATGTAAATACGCAGTTTTGTTCTTTCTTTAATGTCCAAACAGGATGGATGTGTTCAGAGAAAAAATAAAGAAAACCAAAAGAGCAGCTGCAGGCAATTCATTTTGAAAAGCAACCGCATTTTAAAGCTGCCGTGCATCACAAAAACCTTTAAAGTGAACTTTTCAAACAGAGAAAAAAACATCTTTTTTTTCTGTCAGAAAATGCATGGATAGCATTCTCTTTTATGATGTTAAAGGAAACATGCATAATGAAAGAGAGGCCAAATTAACACCACTTATTGGAAAAATACTCATTCTTTATTGAAGACACTATATCTCTCTATTAATATTTGTTCCCTGATAACACTTAAAAATGGACTACAGTGGCTTGAAATAAAGGCACAAACACAAGGCTATGAAGAAAATCAAAAGGGGAGATAATATTGAGGGTCAGGCAAGACTCAGCTATAAAAATATACAAACCATTAACTAGATTTGAGTACTGTATCTTAAAAAGACAACTAACGACAATAAAAAGCCTGCCAAAAATAAACAAAATATTGTAGTATTGAAATTTTCACTTAATTTTTTAAACCCTCATCTGAGGATATGTTTTTATTGATTTTGAGAGAGAGAGAGGAAAGGAGACATGAGAAAGAAACATCCATTGGTTGCCTCCTTGTGAGCCCTGACCAGGGATTGAACCCACAACCTTTTGCTGTACAGAACACTCCAACCAACTGAGCCACCCGGTTAAGGCTACTTAATGTTTAATCTAATTTTCATGTGAAGCTATTTAGGTATTTCGTTTATAGGCAATTATCTTCTCCTGAATATCATAACTAGAGAGACATCACTTTTTGCCTGAGAGCTTGACATTAATAATAATGGCCCATAGCCATAAAGTTAAATGAAATGATATCCTGTTTGCTTTGTTAACTCAGAAAAAGTATGAGTATCTTTTAGAAATCTCTGTGTCAAGATAGTCCTCATCGATGGTGCAGTGAGGCTGCCGGCACAGGCCTGGGAACATGGATCAGATGCATCTCTTCCCAACTTCAAGGCCAGCGACCTCAAGTCGGGAACTGGACATAGGCCTTTATGGGGCTATTTACTATGAATGCTGAGAAAGGCTAACAATAAGGGTTTTGTTTATTTGTTATGGGAGACTATTGTTAAATGTTCACCTGCACACCACTGAATATGGCATCTACAAAATAGTGGTTCCGATCCAGGAGAGCAGTGAGAGGAAGCGATCAAAAGTGTAATGTAGCACAAACAGAAAGCCACCAGTCTGGAGGAAGCAGAAGGATGGAGGGCTCAAAAGGGATTTCTGCACAGATGCCATAGCAAAGAAGAGAATGAATGAGATGTTTGAAGAGCTTGAGGTTTAAATAAACATAAAGAATTCAGCCCTAGCCATCTTGGCTCAGTGGATAGAACGTCAGCCTGCAGACTGAGGGATCCCAGGTTTGATTTCGGCCAAGGGCACATGCCTGGGTTGTGGGCTCAATCCCCAGTAGGGGGTGTGCAGGAGGCAGCCTATCAATGATTCTCTCTCATCGTTGATGTTTCTATATCTCTCTCCTTCTCCCTTCTTCTCTGAAATCAATAAAGAAATATATATTTTTTTAAAAAGTAGAGAATTCAGGAAACTATGAAGTTATCAAGACATCCCAGAGAAAGCAAAACCAACCAGTCACCACTTTAAAACAGGAAGCAGTGACATAAAAGACAATGGAATCATTTCTAAATGAAATGTTAAGTAGGTAAGAACCGGGAAGCTATAAGAACATGTGTCTTTTCCTAACAAGTTAAAAAATAAAGGCAATCAGAATCCTAATAAAATGGAAGGAAAGAAGGGAGAAAGGGAGGAAGTGATAAGAAAAAAGACAAATCAGTGATGCAAAGAAAGCATGTTTCAAAGATACCATGAAAATTAAAATGGGGTGTAAATAGGAGGAAATCATTGCAACATTCTCCCTACGTGTCAGAGTGGTGGGGACATTGGAACTATAGGAGAGAAATGTAATCCTAGCTCATACTAGGGGCTGCATGAAAAATATGCCACACTTATTATAATGTAAATGATGCTTATTGAATTGTAGCTTTCAGAATCAAACTGTTGAAGGCATGGAAGTCTTCATTAAGGTCATGGAACAAAGAGGAAAGTACCATTGGACCATATAAAGTATACCTAACACAGGTGGGGAGAGGCTGGTTGCTCTGTGCCTAAATTCTGTGGCTATATGGCAAGGGGGAAAGAGTGAGTTTTACAATTCTCCCTGCAGGGCCAAGCATCTTCTTATCAGGTTCCAAGGTGAAAATATTTCCTCTACATCCATGAATCTTAACCACATTCCATATTAACCACACAGACTCCCGATAGCTCAAGAACTGTCCCTGCTTCCCTATTTTATGCCCAAGAAATGCAGACACGGACACATACTAGTAGGAGCTCTTTCAAAATACAGTAGTTTTCTTACTGATTCATATATTATGCTTAATGCTTCAAGGTATTTTGCATACTTGCTTATAGTTATTACTAATGGTGAGAATTAATTTGCATGTAGTTAACTGAAAATAAGAGCTGTAGAACTCCAGGTGACCAAACATTTTCCCGGGCATTTGCCTAGGCTGGGTCTACATAATAAATAGAAACTGGGTAAGAATGTATTTTTTTTAAAAGTAGAGAATTCAGGAAACTATGAAGGTACCAAGACATCCCAGAGAAAGCAAAACCAACCAGTAAGAAAATATCCTCAAGGAGTGAATACCCTGGGAGACTCAACTGCCCACTAAGATGACCTGCCTTTTACTCTTATTCTTGCTCTTTTCCCTGCTCATTACAGGAAGAGACAGTAGAAAAGATTAGAACAGGGTTACTCACCTTGGCACAATCATAAGAAAGCACTTGATCAAATGCTAGCTTCTTAAAAGACTGTGAAATGAAAGCATATTGTATGACCGATGCTTTTGTCTATATAGCCTGTAGTCTGGGAATTCATGAGGTAAGTATTTTATAACCATGAAGATTCAAATTGTCCCTTAAAGTGGGAATCTATAAGCTCTAATTAACACTCCTGTTAGCTAAATTGATATGTCCTGGGCCATTTCAAGCAAGTTTTAGGTTACTAAGTGGGTTTCTTCATATCTGGACAGTCCACGTAGCCTTTAGCTCCTCCGCCATCATCCACGATTCATTTGCTCTAAAATCTCAGAGCTCTCAACTCCCAACAGACTTTTCATGCTTGAAGTTGATGGTGCCCAACTTTTGTGTTCACAGATCTGGCCTAGGCCAAATTACCATCTCATGTTTGAAGCTGTAATTTGTGAGTATTTTTCATGTCTCTGATTTTAAAAAAGGGCCATTATCCTACTTCATAGAGACGTGCTGTAAAGTCCTAATAAACCTGACGATTTTTCTCTCTCATAAAACAAGTGCTATTTTGGAGCGGTTGCTATGTGTCCATAGACAGGTGACCAGGTATTAGGATATACACAGGCTCCGATGGATCTAGGAATTCCAGATATGGCGTGCTCATGATTTGATTCATCCAATAATGACATTAATAGTGTCTCTATAAAACACAGTCTCTGCATGGTTTTGTATTATTTTCAGTAGGGGTTAGGTGGCAAAGGCTATTGCAGTGAAATCAGAAACTGATCATTTAGTGAAATAAATAAAATCAAATCAGTTTAATATACCTCCTTTTTCCGTTGCTTGGTTTTTAGTACCATCTCCAGTGGCCTGAAGGACCAGTAGTGTGTATGCAGCTAGGGCAGCGGTTCTCAACCTGTGGGTCGCGACCATCGGAAAACACATATAGCATATCAGATATTTACATTACGATTCATAACAGTAGCAAAATTACAGTTATGAAGTAGCAATGAAAATAATTTTATGGTTGGGGATGACCACAACATGAGGAACTGTATTAAAGGGTGGCGGCGTTAGGAAGGTTGAGAACCACTGAGCTAGGGGGAACCATGAGTTCTCAGGGGAGGGATATTTTCCTTAATACCAAGTGTGATTGTCTAAGCTGTTCCTTGACTTAGCTTTCCTATGTGAAACAACTGCCTCCAGAACAGCAGAAAAGGCTTCTTGAATTCCGTCTATACATTTTGAGTCCCTATATCTCAAGGAGGTTGCACGGGCATTTCCTATCTTCCAATTCAATAAGGAAGGTGCAAGTTCCTCAGTCACATACACAATATTGAACATCAGAAAACATCCACATGTTGAGCTGCACATCTATTTTTTGAAGAAATAAGGTAGTGGATCACATATCAAGGAAAGTTTCCTGTTAAAAAATGAACAGATGCCCTAACTGGTTTGGCTCAATGGATAGAGCGTCGGCCTGTGGACTGAAGAGTCTCAGGTTTGATTCTGGTCAAGGGCATATACCTTGGTTGCGGGCACATCCCCAGTGGGGAGTGTGCAGGAGGCAGCTGATTGATGTTTCTCTCTCATCAATGTTTCTAACTCTCTATCCCTCTCCCTTCCTCTCTGTAAAAAATCAATAAAATATATTTTATAAAAATGAACAGATATCATGCTTCAAATGGACAGATTTATGTAGGGTGATGAGCTAAAAGATTGCATGTGAAGGGTATTTATGTACCACAAACTCACCAAGGAAAGTTCTTCAGCACATTTTGTGTACTGACTTAGCACATCAACAGATAGAGTGATAATTCTTTCACCAACTTCTCAATGTCAGAGAATAAGAAAGTGTATTTAAAAAGTGCTCTAAAGCCAGAATAGATAGTAATACTATGGATATGACATTATTTAACACTTTAATTTCTCCATATCTATTAATCTAATATGATGCTAACAAAACAGGATAAATATTACTACCCCTATTAGATTAATAAAGAAAACTCAAAACAATCAGCTAATTAGCATCAGAGATGAGACTAGCCTCTTTATGTCCTGATTCTCTATTGTTTCTTCTACTCTGAAGTCAGGCAATAAAATAGGCATTGTTTAATGAGGGTAAATTCTGAAATGAGCTTTATCACAAGAGAGAGAGATACAAGAAGAATAGAGGAGTGTTGCACGATTTAGTCCTCTTTCCTCCTACCCCACCCATTTCTAAGCGAGGCAAGCCCTCCCCGTGTCCTTCAGAAGAGGCAAGCTGTACCTTTCATAAAGTAACCAGCTATGCTATGGTAGTCATGCTTCAGTTTCTTCAACTTATATAACAGTAAGCTTGCAGATAATGGTTAATCTCATTATGTGTGCCACAGTCTAGTCTAGTCTATTTCATTAACAGTGCTAGCCTAGATCAACTAAATTAATTTCCAACCTACCAGCAGGTCAAGAATTATAGTTTGCAAAACACTGGTATAGAGCACTTACTATGGGAAGTGCCTCATCAGGGAGAAGCGCAAGGTGTGCCTCGCTCAAGGGTGTGGGATTTACCATACAGGTGCTGGGAAGCCATTAAAACTTTATCTCGTGCATAAGAAATTTCATAAACAGCATCATGCTTTAGGATTTAGACAACCCCTCTGTCCAGGCTTGGGCGTGTTTTGATCTGGTTTTGTAACAGGATGTGGGAACCATACCAGAGTCACTGAATGCTCAAGGCTAATTAGAGTATGAAAGGCCCTATTTACAGTACGCTGGATAGCCAAGGCCACTCTGAGCATGGGAATCTTAATCAGGGTGTCCAAGGAGTATACACAGGTGCAAGAGGAAGGCTGTAGCAATCTCACGGTACACTGTGCACGTGTGCCTTTTTGTAGCCAAAATATGATTTACTATTTGGCAGAAAGCCTCTTTTGTCTACATAGTAAAATACATGTTACTGACCAGCCAGTGTCCTAGAGAGAGAGCGAGCCTGAAGAGGCTACTGAGACTACTGAGGTTAGAGAGCTCAGGTGCTGCTGCTATGTGAGGCAGTGGGTCTAAAGGCAGCACACAGCTGCTCAGATAATGGCGGTAGGTACAGAGGCTGCTGCTGCCTTTTGGGAAAGATGTATATGTTAACCAGCCGGTGTGTGCCTATATGGGACTTTGCTTTGAAGAACTGCTTTGTTTGATGGCTCCTTGTTAGCAATGGCCACTGGCTCCTACAATAAAGATTCATTCTTAAACACCCACAACTTCTCATGGCTTCTCCTTTTACCACCCGGCATCCAAGGACCAGCCCCTGGCAGAGGGGCTCGGCCCCCACAGTTGGGTTAGTGGAAGAGGATTCAGAAGAATAGGCAGACTCAGAGCAGCTGTGCTCTGACATGGGCGTAGGGAAGGAAGGCTGTGAGCATGTGGTGGAAGCTTCTGCATCATCAGGTGACAGGATGGAACCTGATCTAAGATAGTTCTCTAAGAGAATTAGGAAAGGGACTGGGTGGAAATATTCAAGAACCAAAATCTATGTCAGAAGTGAATGATAAACCAGGTCATTTCAGCTTAAAATTTCCCTCTGACCAAAGAAAACTTGCTGGGGGGATATTGTTACAATTGTTGAAATTGAAGAGGTTTGAAGCTAATTTGTTGGAATTCCTTATAGAAGATCTGACACAGCATCAGATTCCATATTCCAATTGTGGGCTTTCCCTACCTTAAAAAAAATAAAACCTCGTGTGGACACCTGTGGACTCTGCACCTTGATAATGCCTCAAAGCAAGGAGCTGTGAACTTCCCTGTAGAGCTCAACACAGGTAAGGAGACCCTCTCCTCTCTGTCTGTCAACACGTGCACAAAATGTCAAGTGCTTTTCAACTTAGGTTAAGCCAAATATAATTAGAATAATTGAAATAATAGGTAAGAACTGGGCACAAAACATGCTGTTGGGAAACCTAAAGCTGATTGAAGATAAATTTTAGTTTATTCACTGTAAGGGATTATTTTAATCATTCCTCTTCTCATATCAACTCAGCTAGCTTAACTCAATAGGCACAGTTTCAAGCTGTGGGGTTTAATTAGGGGGAATTAGGTTCTCATAATTAAGTAAACTTTAAGAATATTTCCTTTGGCAGCACACATTTTTTTAAAAGAAACTTAGAATTTACCAACAGGTCTTGTCAAGAGGGGGTTTTCACACTTGTTTTCCATCATTGCAGATGCCCATGTTGACATTAAAAAGGCCAGGCTATGAAAGAATAGGGGGCATATTACTCTCATTCTTTCTTTCATACTCAATCAATATTACTCTGGGGAAGAATTTCACAAAATTAGGCAGAAAAAATAATCTGTTAATATTTGCTTGAGGATGCCCCTTGGTCTCTAAACAGGGTGGTTTCGTCATAGGATTTACCTTCTAAGTCTCCTGTCTCCTGCCAGAAATTATCCACAACCCAACCTCTCCAACTTTGCCAAGCAGAAGGCAACCTTAAAAAATGCACCTCCCCTCCTCGAATAGTTCAAGCCAGGAATAAGGCAACTATATTCGCAAAAGCCCAAAGTAGCAATTTGTTACAGAACAGTGATTGAAGATTGAATTTCATCCCTCCAGTGGAGCCATATGGGATCCAAGAACACTAAAGTTGAACCCCTAGGCAGGGTGACCTATACAATTCCACAAACAGCTGGCGGGAACACGCCTGCCGTGGCATTTAAGACTCCCATGGAGGTTTGAATTAATAGCAACCCAGCATGAGAAGACGGAAGAGAGTTATGGACCAAACATTTCTTTATTTTTTATTTGTTGTTGAGACCACCTGCAAGAATTCCTTTTTTAAAGAATCCCTTTAAAGTATACATATTCAGTAAGAACTAGATTTTTTTTTTCATTTGGGAAAGAAATGAAATGCTTCTTCTTTAGAAAATAATATAGACCAAAACTTGACATGTCAAAATATTAATGCTACAGAGAAGCTGTTCTATGAACATCAGAATTTACAATACACACTTAAGTAATAAACAGTTGATGGTGTTGAAGGTTATTTTTCTTTTTTAAAATATATTTTTTTATTTATTTAAGAGAGGAAGGGAGAAGGAGAGAGAGATAGAAACATCAATGATGAGAGAGAATCATTGATCGGCTGCCTCATGCACACCCCACACTGGGGATCGATCCCAGAACCCAGGCATGTGCCCTGACCGGGAATCGAGCCATGACCTCCTGGTTCATTGGTTGACGCTCAACCACTGAGCCACGCCGGCCAGGCTGACATTAAAGCTTACTGTAATTTTCTTTTGATGGTTCTTTTTGCCTTTCTCTTGCTACCCTAAGTCCACTATGTAGCAGCTGTGTGAGTAGCCTGTTGCTGTCCATATCCTGGGAAGGATGCTGGTAATGCAGCCAACCACTGACACTGGAAAATGTCTCTGATCATAGGACCAGCGAAAACCTTAGAAGACAATTGAGGTGTTTCTAGGGTAAACCTGCACTTTATTTTCTTCTTCAGGTATCACCAACCAATGGCTATGACTTAATTTGGTGAAATGGTCTTCATCAATTTGATATGAGTGTCTCTAATCATCAGGGTCTCAGGGGACAAACTGAATTAACCACTTTTAAATCATGCTCATACTTTTTGGACACTGAACTGTTTCTCAAAGGACCAATGAAGCTCTATCAGCCTCTTGGTTTCTAGGTTTTTAGATTATAAATGTGCAAACAGGCTGAATAATACAGAAGCTACCGTACGATCTGTCTTCTGGGCTTCTCCTCGAGTGGCAGGGGTTGCATAAGTGTTCATGTTAGGAGTTCTGATGCAGCTACACCGTTCATACAGAGACGCTGGCACATCCTGAGCTTTCATCTCAGCCACACTCACGCCCCTGCTTCTAGTGAGGGTCCATGTTTGTACATTAAAAAATTGTTTTTTATTGATTTTTTTTAGAGAGGAAGGGAGAGGGAGAGAGAGATAGAAACAGTAATTGTCTGCTTTCTGCACGCCCCCACTGGGGGGTCAACCCTGAAACCAGGGCATGTGCCCTAACCAGGAATCTAACCAGTGACCTCTTGGTGCATGGGATAACTCTTATCCAACTGAGCCACTCCAGCTGGGCGATATTTGTAAAAATTTTTATAGGGAAAATGCTTTCTCTCACATTTTTATGTGCAGGAAGTAAACTTACTGTTCAATATTGCAGTCTAAAATTATGTTAATATCACAGAAGAACGTATGATTTTGTGATGATTTTATTTATGTTTCAGAGGCCTCATATTTTAAAGTAAAAAAAGACTAATGTTTTTACAAATATGTTTCCATTTCTTATAAATTTAGGGGAAGAACATGGAGCTTATATTTGCTCATCACTACTCTGTGGTAGACATTACATATAGTATCTAGTTAAATGCTAATAAAAAACCCTACCAAGTAGGGTTTAAAAGGCACATAAAACACCTAAGAAACACAGCTAGTGAGTATAGTGTTAGAACCAGCATCAGAATCTAGCTCAGTCAGCCTCCAGAATCCAAACTTTTCACATCATAATATGGCCTTTCCCTGAAGGTTTAGATGAACTCCTAAATGCTTAAATATTTCATGAAAATATATGTACAGTTTATAAAGTGCTTTTATGGACATCTTCTCATTTGTGCCTCATTCTTGAATTTACTTCCTCATGTGTGGCTCTAGGAATACATTCAACAATTTATAGGAATAAATTCAGCAGAATACAGAGAAGACTTTCACTGTCAGGACGATGGGCTAGAAAACGTTTTTTGTATTTCCCCTGCTACGTACACCTGCAAACGATGGCCATCACATATAAAACAAACACAAGAAGACTCTAGTGCAGCCGTGGGCAAACTAGGGCCCGCGGGCCGGATCGGCCCATTTGAAATGAATAAAACCAACAACAAAAAAAGACAGTACCCTTTTATGTAATGATGTTTACTTTGAATTTATATTAGTTCACACAAACACTCCATCCATGCTTTTGTTCCGGCCCTCCGGTCCAGTTTAAGAACCCACTGTGGCCCTCGAGTCAAAAAGTTTGCCTACCCCTGCTCTAGTGATTAAAATCCGATTTTTCCCAATTAAGCTATGCATTTTCAGAACCTCATGGAACAGACTGTGTTAAATAGCAAAAATACTGCATGTTCAATTCTTATCACGTAAACATTAGAGGGAAAAACTGTTTGTGACATAAGATAATGATGTTTTAATAATCCAGGACCTAGGTCAGCTTATATTTTCATCAGGTAGCATACATACAAGGAAAATAGCAGTGTTTTGCATATCGTGACTGTATAATAAATATTTGTCAAACAACATTTACTCTTCTTTAGAGAAAGATCATATATATATATATATATATATATATATATATATATATATATAATCTATCATAAATTTGATGGGCAATCCAGCTTGAAATCATGATAGATTTAGTAAAGAAAATGAACAAATCAACAAATGACAAGTGCTGGTGAGGATGCGGAGAAAAAGGAACCCTCATGCACTGCTGGTGGGAATGCAGACTGGTGCAGCCACTGTGGAGAATAGTATGGAGTTTCCTCAAAAAACTAAAAATGCAACTCCCATTTGACCCAGTGATCCCACTTCTAGGAATATATACCAAGAAACTAGAAACACCAATCAGAAAGGATATATGCACCCCTATGTTCACAGCAGCACAATTTACAATAGCTAAGATTTGGAAACAGCCTAAGTGCCCATCAGCAGATGAGTGGATTAAAAAACTGTGGTACATCTACACAATGGAATACTATGCAGCTGTAAAAAAGAAGGAACTCCTACCATTTGCAACAGCATGGATGGAACTGGAGAGCATTATGCTAAGCGAAAAGTTAGTCAGAGAAAGATAAATATCACGTGATCTCACTCATTTGTGGAATATAATGAACAACATAAACTGATGAACAAAAACAGATCCAGAGACAGAAGCATTGATCAGACTGTCAAACCTCAGAGGGAAGGCAGGGGCCGGGGGTGGGGGTAAAGGGGAGAGATCAACCAAAGGACTTGTATGCATGCATATAAGCATAACCAATGGACACAGACACCAGGGGGGTGAGGGCATGAGCGGGGGCGGGGGGGTGGTGGTGGTTAGGGGAGCATAAGGACACATATGTAATACCTTAATCAATAAAGAAAATAAAAAACAAGAAAACAAAAATAAAAAGAAAATGAGTATTTACACAAGTTGAATGAAATATGAGAAATGGTTTGACAAGTGAAGTGGGAGAGAGAACTCCTGACCTGGGAATTCAGTAGATGATAATAGTGATAATTTAATGGTACATTTTTGCATTAATGTGGTAAAAGTGGTCATATAAGCCTTCTAAGTAAACACATAACATTCTTCCCTGAATTGTTGAATTCTATATAACTTTTACATGGAAGGCGATTTGGGGCTTTTATTTCTTTGTGTTCAACACAAATACCACCATCTGCTTTCCCTCTTTTAGCCATTTCTCCATGGCAACGCATATTGATTTACCAGTGTGATGGCAATTGTATGGCCAACTTTATGTAACCTCTTACTTCCGACCATGAATCCGGCCATTTTCTCTTCCTACCTTTGCTTCCAGTGGCTGTGTTGCTACATTTTAGGGCATGCCACACAGGGAAGAGGTGGCATTTTTTTAGTGAAAGGAGCCTTTAATCCCAGTAGCTGCCTCAGGGCCAGAACTTCTCCAGCAGTTCTTTTGTGAAAGCTAAGACTTGGCTGGCAACTGAAACTGTACATAGTTGGAGGCAGCAGTAACTGAGATTTCAAAGTTTCAAATCAGACAAAAGAGAAGCAGGGGAGCTGGCATCAAGCTCAAGGAACAGCACAGTTCTTTCTCATTTGCTCCGCACAGTGTCATGCAGGATAGAGTTTAATGAGAACTAAGTGCTCCTTCAGTCATCGAATAGTGACATTCACAACAACTGGAAATGTGAATGAGCTGCTTATCAAGATTGGACTTTCTTTCATCTTTATGGTTCGACTAAGAGCTTGCAGGCATTGCATTATGACAGGTTGCTAATGCAAAGAAATCCTTAAATTCTCCATCAAGAGATTACCGGGTTCATTTTGTAAACAGTCTGGAAAAATTATGAACTGGTATTATTTTCAGTGGAAATCTACTTTTTTTATTGTAATAACTATTAAGTTAATCAGAATAAATCTTCTTCAAATAAATGACAAATGAAAGCCACACTTAGGAAGTAAAACAAAGGAAATATTAGAACTGATTATGATATGAAAGTGTAGCTCAAACAATATTCAACAAGGTCCTTCCTCTGTATATCCTAACAATTATATTTCTGTTGCACCAGAGTATTTAGTACATGTTAAAATCAATAGTGACATGTTGAAGAAATAAATTATGTGCTGGATCAAGGAATAAGAAACTGAATAGAAAGACCAATTGCATCAACTACTTTGGTATTTTGCATGTAGAAAGACTTGATCAAAACCATTTATAAAGAAATGTGATAAAAACAAGGACTCACATTGTCAAATTTCTAAGCAGAACATTTTTACTTCTCAGGTAAAAATGCAAAATAGTTAAGTTGGCCTTATCTAGCTGGTTTTACCTAATAACATCATTTTCAAATTTAAAAGTTGTAGGCAGAAAGACAAAATGAGATTTTACACAAGTTGAAAACAAGAGGTAATTTTAAATTAGAAAACACACACACATCACCCAAGCAGTACCGTGGCCCAAAGGAAAGCAGCTGCAGTGGGAAAACGACTGTCCAATCAGATTGAAAGACGTGGGAGTTTGACTGCACTTCACTTGATCAGGGGAGTTCCTATCAGCCTACTGCTCATTTCCCTGAATGTCTGGATGAGGAAAGAATAAAATGAAGAGGCCAAGAGCTCTTCCTTCAGGGCCCCATGAGTTTCATCAAATTTTAGGGAATCCTATAAAATTCTAAAGAAAAATGAAAGCATTAACATAATCTATAACAATTTATTCACTCTTTTAATTAATTACATGTTTCAAAATCTGTCTTTAATTTCTCTAAATGGAGTCTAGGTAGAGTGGACCTTTATAATTAAGTATGTGGAGGGAAGCAAGAATGATGTTTAATGATAGTAAAACATTA
This sequence comes from Myotis lucifugus, assembly GCF_000147115.1. Taxonomy (NCBI): domain Eukaryota; kingdom Metazoa; phylum Chordata; class Mammalia; order Chiroptera; family Vespertilionidae; genus Myotis; species Myotis lucifugus. The sequence goes on from NW_005871125.1 coordinate 4,565,446, forward strand.
CTCATGATGGTTTCTTTTTATATATAATTTATGAAAAACTGAATGTAAAACAGGAATATGAAATCATCTATATCTTGACTAGCCTTCTGTTTTATTTTCCCTTATCCCTTTTCATTATTTGTTCATTACTTTATATGTTAAAATTGTAAGCGCACAAAAATGCATTGTGACATCACTTAGCATAATATTATAAAACTTTCATGCTATAGCTGTCACAATTATTATTTTGTGAAGTTCAGTTTATTCCACCAGATTGACACCATAATTTACATTATATATTTATTTCAATAAAATTTTCTTTTGATTGTCCTAGAAATTTTCCTTTTTTCTTTTAATGTACCAGGTGCTCTGTGTGGGGGGCATGGAGACAGGGACAATGGGACACAGAGCTGGTCCTGGAGGTACCCCACACGGAGTGGGAACCATGGCGCTGTGAGGGCAAAAACCTCGGGCCAGAGGGAAGGGCTAAACTGAGTCCTGACAAGGAAGTAACAGATTTGAAACTGCAACACATATTCCTTCAACACTGGCATTCTGAACCAATGTTCCCAAGTCCTGTATGTATAGTCCAGCAAAATGTGAAATAGATCTCAAAGAGCAAAATACCGAATATATTTTGTTTTTTATTACAGTTCAACTGTAAGTCCAGCTAGTTTACTTTGTGATGTCATAAATAATGAAGGGATTATCAGGAAAAAATACATTAATCTTTATTTTGTCATAAATGAGTTTCTGTTCATTTACGTCCAGGTAAGAGCATGGGAGTGCACAGGTCCTACAAGACGAATAACTGAACAACACAGGATCACAACCAACAGAGGTTGTGTTTTTCTCTCAAGCTAAAATTGAAACATGTAGAACATAAGACTTCATAGATTTAAGGTCTGGGTTGTGAACCAGCCTCATGAGCAACACCTGGGAGCTTGTGAGAAATGCAGAATCCTGGGCCCCACAGAGACCTACAGGATCTGAGCCCACATTTCACCATTATTCCAGGGGACATGTACACACATGCAAATTTGAGAAGAAGCGCCGTAGAGGACACCCTTATCATGACTGCGTACTATGGTGTGTGTCAATCCATGTGGCAATACAAGCAGTCAACCTGTGCTCCCCTCACAGCTTGAAGCCAGGAAAAGCTGACCTTTCACACTGCATTTGCTTGCTGGTGATGGAGGAGCAGTTTCATCACATGTGTACACCATCACTAAGCTGGTAGCCAGCGAACATTTTAAGTAATGACCTTGAAATTATACAAGAGAGAGATGTAGCAATGGAGGACTCTGTAAGAACAGGAATGAAATGAAAACGCTAGTGATGTCAGGAAATTCAGGCAGCTTGGATGAAGTTCAGATCCCTAGGGACACCATCAAGTCATTCAAAATGTAATTGATTGTAGCAATTGCTGGTGGCATTTTGGGGCACAGCTGTAACTCATTAACAACCTCACCCTTGTCTGACTTCCTCAAGTGAGTCCCTCAATCCAGCTTTTGACTTTAGACACCATTCATGAAAAGGGTTGTCCCTGATGTAGGCTCAGCTGCTCCAGGTCTTCACAAATCCACTTTCCTCCCTGGCATCACACATCAGATAATACAATATTCATTGTTCACATAAAACCATATGCTGCATTGGCACAAATCCCATCATTCAATATTTCAAGCTGTGGTGGGTCCTCTGATACCCTCTGTCAGAATCCTAGGGACAGCATGCTAAGTACAATGGCAAGACTTAGGCATCTACTATTGCCTTTCCTTTTGTTACATTTTCCAACATTTTATAAGCTCGTGCTGAAATAGAATAAAATTATGTAAAATATTTCATCCAGAGGCAATGCAGAGACTTCCAATTTAAAATAGTGTCTGTTTCATACTCATGGCATGGCCTTTCCAAACTCACACAGTGATAATGGCAAAGATATCAAAACAGAAAAATCAGAGAAACACAACACAAACAAAGGGCCAACTAGAGAAACTGGGAGAAATAAGCACCAACTTAACTGTCCAAAAAGCACAGGAGTCCATTTGTGCTTTGTTATCTGGAAACCAAGTAAGCCTGCAATTATGAATATAGATCCCTACGTGCCACCCCTGCCCATCACTTTATCTCATTAGGTGCTCCCAGATCAGAAATGCAAGATTCACAGCAACCTTGAACTAGCTTCTGTTTTCCTTAGTAACCAATGTAAAGCATCAATTTTCCCCAATAAATGCTTTTTCCTACATCCATTCCAACTATGATGTAGAGAAAATGACTGGAATTACTATGTAAGTGGTCTGATGATGGTCTCTTGAAACTTATGCTCTAATTCTGAGATGGATATGGGCATACAATAGGTTAATGCACTAACCTACTGTAGATAGAAGTAGGAATAGGACATGCCCTGGAAGCAATGTATTCTGGGGAATGTAGTTTTTCTACACAGACTGTCAGACAGCCAGCAGCAAACAGCCTATCTGATTGCAAAACAAAAAAGCAACAACAAAGTAAAACAGGTTTGGATAAATGTTGAAACTCAAGTAAATATGTATTAAAATAAAAATTAATATTTTTATACCACTCAGATTGATAAAACATTTAAAGATTGACATATTCAGTATTGGTTAGTGTGTGAAGAAACAGGCATGTTTATATATTTTTGGTGTAACTTATACTGCTCTTTTGGAAGGCAACTGGACCTTCCACTGATAGTAAATCTTCATACTTTTGTGATTAAAATCTGAGGCTTTAAAGAAATATGTAATTACATAGTTTTAAATGGTTTTATATAAGTAATCACATTCTGGATTTAAATGTCTTATGTGTTTCTGCATTTTCCAAATTTTCTATAGTGAACACATATTAGCATTGTAATCACAATAATAATAATCATCATATTTTAAATTTAGCATGTGAACTTTGTTTCTATCATCATAGTAAAGAAGCAAAATAATTTGAAAAAAGTGCACAAATATTAACATAATTTTCCTTTGGTTCATGACACTTTGGCGTTTCTTCTATTTCATTGCATTTAAGTTTTTTCTGTAAGTTATACTTGTGCACGGATAAAAATTAAAAAAACGAAAGATAAATGAAAACCTCCTAAACCTGGGGAGATGCAGGCTAAAACAGTTATATGTTACCAAACACCTAAAATAAATGTCATGTCAAAACAGGAAGGGAATTAAACCCTGGATACCCATTTGAGGTTTCCAGTTCCTATGTACAAAGATATTATATATTGGCAAAGGTTTTGCCAAACTATCCAATATTAATGAGGCTGTATAAAGCAGGTAAGAGATTAGCATTTTCTCTGGGAGCTAAGAGTCTGGTGCCCATGAACTATCCCATTCTAGACAATTCAGGGCATTTGTGGACATTCATGCTCAAATTCCTTCTGGGGTTCTGCAACGTGACCAACTGTGTCTACGGGGCCCTCACAGGGGTTACAGTGAAGCTACTGAGCAACATAGTGCCACCTCGGAACCACTATTTACATAGAAACTGAATGGGGCATCTAAGAGCAGGGCCGACCAAAGGAAGCCTCGTAGCCTGGGATACTAGGAAAAGCCAGCAGGTGAGAAACTGGTCCAGAGAAACCACGCGAGTGTGGAACTGGCAGTGTCATCAGCAGTCTCAGGTAAGAGGACAGTTCACATCACACATAGAAGAAAGTAGGCCTACAGCCACACATAGACAGTCATTCCTCTGATGTATGTCTTTGTAGAAGAGACCACCCCTTCCAGCATGAGTCATCACACAGAGAGATTGAATATCGAGAAAATTTAACAACATGCAAAATATTCTTTGTGGCTTGGGTATATACACATGCAGTTAAAGTAAATAGAAAAGCAAAGGAGAGAAAGTGATCAAGGAAGGACACACGAGGAACATGTAACAGTGCATCCGGGGTTCTTTCTAAAGCATGGTAGTGGGTATATGGATGTACACAATATCATTTTTAACATATTTCCCTGAGCTTTAAATATTGTGGAAATAACTAAAAATGAAAGCAGTTAGACCCTCACTCTAAGCAGCAGAGTAGAGTGACTGGCCCTTCTCAATTCTGGCAGAAGATGTAATATTCACGCATCGGAGATGGTGATACAGAGAGCATTTAGACTGAGTGCGTAATACAAAGTCTCATTAGGGACAAGGCTCCTTTAAAGAAAACCAGAGGGAGGCCTGCAAATCTACAAACCTGGTATTGGGAACAACCACTTCCCCGGTTCTCTTCCCAAGCAGATTCTGAGAACACTGGGAACTGGGCCTTGACACCCTGAGCAAGAGCCCACTGGGTCTACCCCCAGGCAAAAACCAGATTTCTTTACAGTAACGCCCACAGGCAGGAGCCACACCCACAGGCACTGAGCTCTGTGTCAGCTCATTCTTAAATGTGAGCAGGCAGTCCAGGACCTAACACATCTTTAACATAAAAGACATCAAAACTATTTAAAAAGTAACTCAGAAGGAAGACTGTGCAGAGAGAAGAAAAGTCCACGACAACAATATGAAACAACCCTAAACCTATCATTTATATCCTTAAAGACGTAGGGGAAGATCACAATTATAAAGCAAGAATAGGATGCTATAGGAAGAAAAGCTAGAAACATACAAAATAACTTTTGGAAATTTAAGCATATAGCAGTAATAGAAAACTCATTAAGTAGAATAAATTTGAGAAAATATCTCATAAAATAGAATTAAAAATAGGGCAATAGGGGAAAAAGGATGAGGGATGCAACATGTAAATAATGGGAGTTTCCAAAGAAGCAACAGGAAAAAAAAGTAATTTAATACAATTCCTCAGAGCTCAAGAACAGAAGTTTCCAGGTAAACAATCCTCTTCCTAACCAAGAGCCCACATGTCCGCTCATGGGCCCTGCCCTGTTCTAGATGCTGGAAGATTATGACAATAGATAAACAATAACAACAAAAACCCCAGGCAAACAAACAAATATTGGATGACAGTAACAAAGGAAAATGAAGAGGGAAAGGGATAAAGCAGTAAGGGAGCTGCTACTGTATATTTCATTACCCGCATAAACAAACTGATATCCGTTCAAGTTCTCAAAATTAGCGTAAGTAGAGCTCCATTAGAATTCAAGGTAGTAGGAGAAGCTCAGTGCTTTGTAATGTAAAGAAACATATCAATGGCACAAGAATACAGAAATCACAGTAATTTCAACTGAGACCACACGGGCTGAACTTATATTCAGTGCTGCAGCATATCAGAAATTTGTCACTAGTAGAACAATCCTCCTATAATATAAACTCCAACGGAATCAGTTTTGTGGCTAGAAAGAAATAACATGAATTTTATGGCCATCAACACTCTGAAACTACTTTCTTTTGGGACTCTAAGATTTATCTTGAAGGGAGTGGGCGGGGGGGACAACTACAAAGCTACTTTGTACTAAGAACTGACTTTCCCAACGACATGTTTCAAGATGAAAGCAGACCTACAATTTTCTTAAGTTCCTCCGGGCTCTGCTTCTCTGTCCCTTCTCCTTGTGCTGGACGCCTACTGTCTGTCAAGAGGCAGCGACGCCAGGCAGAGAGGCTGCGCTGTCATCACAGTTGCCATCACTAGGAGGATGGCACCAAGATGACCCTGCTTGGTCCTTGACCTCGGCTTCTCCGGGGCTGTGTCACAAAGCCCAAAGGATCCTGCACGAGGTTCTGCAAAGGCGGTGCTGAGCAAGAGTATATCTTTCAGGAGTGAGCCGATCAAACTGGCCCACAAAGAGGAAGTCAAGTGTAAAAGGCAGCAGCTCCACTTTGCATGTGACTAGGCTCTTGCTCTCAAATAGGATTTACTTCCTGAGATTCCCGAGGAAATCATAATCGGTCTCTAGGAAACCGCACTGTAATGCTCAAAGGAATCCCAGATGGAGAGCTGTTGGGTGAAAAATACAAAGACAAAAGAGAGAGATCAATGAGAGCATCGCTGGATATAACAAAATGCAATTAGGGAGACGGGCCAGGAGCAAGGAAGTTAAATAAGAAAAGGAGACTCCTCCTGGGAAGTGAGACTGGAGAAGAATTTGTTTCTAACCGGAGCTATTTTGATCGCTGTGGCATCTTAAGAAGATGGTGGGCACTTTACAAGCCTGGCAGCATCAGGGGTGAGAGGCTTTAGCACCCCAAGAACGGTCTTGGTTTCCCTCCTAGTAACCATAAGCAGAGAAATACATTTAAAAAAAAGATTACATAACATAGAAACAAAGGCCTCTTTTTAAAAACTTGGCTGGTATTGCCTAAGTAATAGTGCACGTACTTGGCAAACACAGCTTCAAATCAAGTCCCATAGCAATTCCTTCCACTAGCTGGCTGTCCCTGAGCCCCGCTGATGGAGAAATGCTGGAGTGGTCCCTGCCTGGTTAAACAACCAATTACATCGTGACTTCTTCCTAAGTCTGATTGCGAGGACAGAAGAACATTTTGTCCTCATTCGAAATGGGCCCTACCCAGAATTTATTCGCAAGTAAAGGCATAAGGCAACTATTCATTTTTTCTTTCTCTGTCCTGAAATTCAATAGTGCTTGTTGCAAAAACCAACATTTGAGTACTTGTCTCATGTATGTTGTGTCCTCCCTCCCTAACGAGATGGACCTCAGTTCTGATGATTATTGCTGTCATTTGGACGTTCTCTCTCCTGACGGGAAAACAGAGCTCCGTGATACTGAACTGAATATCACCAGTCTCCCTTCATGAGTAGCGGGTTATGGTTGGAACGTGTAGGCCGAGGACCGTTTGGACTGTGTATAAAATGTATTTCAGTTTGGAAGGAATGAATGGAAGTTTATTGTCAATATTCCAATGCAATTTAAAAGAATTTGACCAAGAAATCTCTCTAAACTCTAACCGCTTCATTTGTCAAAAGGATTTAATTCAGGAGAGAAGAAAAAGCAGCAACTATTTCAAAAGGGTTTCAGAGCTTCTTCCAGAGGCAGTTTCATGGTCACAGAACCTGCTCCTGTCACATTTCTCCAGGCCTTCCTAGCTTGTCCATGGATCCATCCCTCAGAACACCCTGGAAATAAGCACCGCTGTTCTACTGGTCCCCTCATCCAGTTTCTGCAGAGAATATACTAAAAGCAAATGCAATTCAGTAAATCAATTGAGTAGGTTCTATCTCCCTCAGAGAGAAAAGAGACATATTAACATCACTGTTACATTAATGGCTGACATGCACACAATAGGAGTTTAATTACTGCTCTGTTTATGCCTTGAAAATAGTTTTTCCGGATCTAATAGAGAAAGCAACTGGGTGATGCTCTCTTTCTCTTCTGTGTGGCATCGTGGGAGTTTGCAGCCTTGCTTTCTGAGGGCATAATTATGGTAAATTTATTTCTAAATGAATTCTACTCCTAAAATGTTATAAAAATTCTTTATTCATGTCCCTAGTGACCTCCTTACTGATAGTAATGCTCCAAAAATACTTAGGGTCATTTCCTTGAAACTTTTAATGCATGTCCAAGGGAATTTGAGTTCCCTTGGACATGCATTAAACAGTATATATATTTAAAGATTATATATTTAAAGATTCACATATATGTACCTATTTATATATGTATATACACTTATGACATGTGTATGTATATGACTGAGGTGGCACACACACTGTGAAACATGCTGCTAGTATTTCAGTAAGATGAACAGAGTATGGATTCAAGTCAGTGCTCATCTGTTAGCTCTATCAGTTTTGGATGCAAAGAGGAATCACTACTAAGTGAATGGAATGGTGGTAATGCCTCCATAAAGGCAGTCCAATTTCCAGTTTTATAAATAATTCTATGCATAGACAAAGCATGCACACACATTGATTGAACCTCCATATACATCTGTAGTGGGCGCAGTGTTACTTGTCTAGCTGTTTCACAAGAAGCTGCTTGTGAACACTTCCTTTGGGACCATTTCAGAAACTCAGAAAAAGATGCAAAGAATAAAAACCAGTAAATGGAATGTTGTTACATTTCAAACATGAAGAAAAAGAAAAGCATTTCCCTGAGAGGGAGTGGTTCTCAAAGTGTGGCCCAGGGACAGCAGTAGCAGCAAATGCAAATTCTTCAATGATGTTAGAAACAGATTCCTGGGCCCTATGCCAGATTTATAGAAGAGGGGTGTGTGTGTGTGTGTGTGTGTGTGTGTGTGTGTGTATGGAGCGGGGGAGGGGAGGGGCGGTGTTCCAGCAGCCAGTTTTAGTAAGCCCTCTAGGTAATTCTGAAGCAAGTACTGTGCTGGGCTGTCAGTGGTTAAAAAAAAAAGCTGATGACCTTTACAGTTCACAGTGAAACTCAGCCTATGTTGGTGTTTTGGGTGAAAAATATATTTAATAACAATCAAAGTTGTGCAATTTCCAACTACCAAATGCACTGTGGGTTGTGATGAGTTCATACTTCAGTAATATGAGCTCTGCCCAAGGGAAATCGCACTACAGTCAGCCCAGAGGTGGGGTTGTCTAGTAGGGCCCCTGTTGGCTGATATTTCCTTCAGACCAGTCCAGGTGTTCCATCCCACCCAGCCTGCTTCTCACTAACCTTCAAAGGAAGCAACTCAACTCTTCCCACATATGGTTGCCGTTGAGCTTACAGCCAGGCTTCTGGTGCACACCCACTCAAACACGTTTATTAGAACCAGCCCACTCAGGGGCAGAGCTTTCATTTCATGACCATGGTGTTTAATCAAGAGTAGCAGATGCAAGGCAAGAAAATCATCAAAGAATAGAGAAAACCCAGCAGCTGGACACAGCTCAACCCACCCTTCTTATTTTCATGAAGTTTCCATGGTGATTATGATGCACCTGAAGTCAAGGACATTCACCACCTTCCAGCCCCCGTCCCTGATGGGGATGTGTAGGGCCTTCTGCAGATTCCACATCCTCCAGTCAGTTCTCAATTTCAATCTGCTGCCTTTCTTTCATGTCTAATAACTTGCAAGTTTAGATGACACTGCAGAATAGCTATTATCATAACTTCATTTTCCATAATTCTGTGATGGAGGAGTTCTGTTTACTCAGAGTCCAGAGATAAAAGACTTTAAAAAAACCCAGGCACAATTACCATTCCGGTGAATATAATATGAACTACCTATTATACATATGAATTTTTTTTATTTCTGCACATCTAATGATCAAGGACTCAAGGGAAGGGGAGAACAATTTTAAAAGTTTAGGAAACTTCTGAAAACCATCTACAAAGGAAAGAAGAAGTGGAGATAAGGGGGAAATCTTTACTGGGGCTTCAAAATGGAGAAAATCATTCTCCCAAGTATAATTAATGTTCCTCAAAGAATGATTCTCCCCATCTGAGGCTCCTGAAACCCTGGTAAGGGAAGTGGAATTGGAAGAGGATCACATAAGGGCCCTGTACCCTTAGGACCAAGGGGGCTCCAAACCAAATTATAAAATAGAAGGATTCTTTTTTTATGTCACCCTATGGAGCCCCAATCTAATTTCTCCAACTTGTTCAACAGCAGTCGGTCCTGTAAGATAATTTCCTGGAAGATACCAACTGTTAACAGTTTTAGTTATTAAGTAAAATCTCATCTTTACACATTTTTCAATTGAGATAATCACACTTTAACAGTGTTTCAGTGAAGCCTTTCCTGATCAGACTATAAATTACAGGTCACTTCCCCAAATCCCTCTTGATTTGTTTTCTTTTCCTCTGTGGCACATATTGTCATTATAAAATTATACATCCTATGTATTTATTTGATTTATTTTCTGTCTCCCCCATTAGAATGTCAGAGGGTTTTGTTTTGACCAACTGTTGTATACACAGTGCCCAGAAGAGCGAGTGACGCAGCTGAGACCCTGAAAGATTTGTCAAATGAATGACATTCTGGGAGATAGTATCTTCTAGATCCAAAATTGACTCTCCAATGCAGAATGTAATGCATCAAACCCAACAATGATGTGGGACACAGTAAAATTTGTTAAAAAAAAAAAAGTTCCTCAAACCTCACTACTTCAATCAATTTGTACACTTTACCTAGAATGAGGAGGAGACTCCGGAGCTGCTGGGGGAGAGCTATGACCATCTTTGGTTACCTTAATAAACTTCCTCACAGATCACAAAGACATTTCAACCATTCGGACTTCTAATCAAGACTCATATACAAAAGTATTTCCAATACGGTCTTCATCCAGATATGGCTGAAACGCTGACACAAACAAACACACGACAAAGCTGTGCATCATCACAAAACAAATGCAAAATGCTGAGCCTGTCTGCTAGTGACACGGGACACTAATGCTTCAAGAGATTAGCTTCCTCGCTCTATGACAACATGGATAATTATAGCATCATGTTTATTATGCTGTGGCTAGCAAAGCACACATTCATTATAATGCAATTCATCCCCCTCTTGGGGCTTCAGTATAAATAGAGATGTTATATTTTGGACCAGATCATGAAGGCACATGTTTGGGAGGTTGAGCAGGGCATGCTCAGTGGAACCAGATCACAGCCACGGCGTGGCAAGTGGCTTTGTCTCTCTGCCAGGCCTTCATGCTGTTTCCTGGTACCACGAGGCTGGCCTTAACCTTCAGCTAACAGTCACGATCAGTGTGATGACATGGTACATGTTGGATGATCATCTCCTTTCTCATGGGTGCCACTGATAAATAATAGTTTAATAGAGCCCTTGGCCAAACGGAGCTGTGTTCAAGAAGGCATCAGATCAGGAGCTTTAACCAAAGAACAGATGCCCATTAGTGAAAAGAACGTGTCTGTTGTGGCTCACGAGGAGATTCTACTAGTAAATGACAATGTGTTTCCCAGACACGCTGAGGTGAGGTGCATTAAGTCCCGACTTCATTACTGTCAGCTGCGGGAACTGAAGAGTCGTGATAACATTTGGCAGGCAGCTGGACATATGGGACGATCCAGACTTCCCTTTCCCCAGAAAGGAGCGTGATTTTGTGCAGCTGAGAGTGGCATTCACACCAGGAAGGCAGGCGGTGCTCAGCTCAGCTGTGCAGAGTCTGGTGACTGCTCTTCCATCTGTCTGCCCATCTCCAGGGAGACCAGGCCCCATTTGAGCAGGGGGTTGGGCGGAAAAAACCCACTAGCCAGTTAGTTACTTACTTTAGACCAACTCTATGTGGATGCATCTTAAAATACATTGTGGGTCAATTTATTCCTTTATTTCTTTACTCAGAAAAAAATAATAAGTCACTTACTCTACACTAGACAATGGGCTGGGGATACAAAAGAAATCATGATCCCTGTCCTTGAAGACCCCAGTCTAGTTGGGGAAACTGACATGTGATTTGATCCTTACAAAGCAAAGCGATAGCATTGCCATTGTGATACACACACACACACACACACACACACACACACACACACACACGATCAACTCACACCACCACCACCAAAACCCCAGTGAGCTGGGACTACACAGAGGGAACAACTAACACTAAGTACAGAATGAAATAACTTAGAAAACATGGAGGCAGAATTTATTTAATGCTTTAAGGATAGATAAGTTAGTACCAACCTATGAGACATACTAGGCAAAGGCTGAGTAGACTGCTGTGTACAGATACATAGAAAAGAATGCAAACAAGAGGCTCCTAATGTTCATAATCCCTAATATTCACTGTTGACTAAAAAGACATGAGGTACCAACTGGTCTCTGGTGAGCTGTGGATGTGGCAGAGGTACTTGTCACTGTGTCCCACAGAGAGATCCACATTGTCTTTTAGGTTCAGGAACTTTATGTCTGTGGCCCCCTGACTCTGGTCCTCATAACCACACCATCAGAGAGAAAGGCTGATGGGACAGAGAGACAGGACTTATGAAGGGGACGTTAACCTGGGGTCCCGAAGTACAGTTCTTTATTCAAGTTAATGGACTGCTCTTAAGTAGTGGTAGATTGAAGTGAAGCACTCAAAACCAGAAAACGCAGAATGCACTAGTGGTTGCATTATCTTACACGTGAAGTTATTTGCAGAAGAAAAGTTTTTCTAAGTTGTTTCAATTAGCACTTTTAACCAGGGCCAAGGACTACAGAATCAACAAATAGCATCACATTCCTATCTGAAGTCACACGGGTCTCCAGAAAACTGCCAAGATATCAGCTCCTAACATCATAGGACAAAGACCTAATTTTAAAAAATTACTTAAGCGTGAGTTGTGACTGAGCTGAGGTGCTCCAGCGTGTTTAATGGAGATTGTGTATGCAATATATTTATTACAGTAACTTGCTAAAGAGTTTGGGACTGTGAGGTGGAACCAGAAAACGACCAGTATTTGAGTCACATTTCAGTCACCTCCTGTCCTGGTTGTAAAGGATTCTCTTCAAGGCGCTGAATCACTCCCTCCCCCTACTTCACAGCTCAATTATTAACTTCCTGTTATTGTTCCATTTCTTTCCAATGACAAGTTCTATGACTTTATGGTAAGCTGTGTCAAACCTTTTTAATGTGGCGAGTAAATACATTTACGAAAAGCAAACTCTTCTGTACAATATCAAGAGAGCAGTGCAGACAGCCAAACCCAGTGATCTGGCTGGTGCTGGAACCAGTGGGGAAGCCTCTGGCACCACGACCAAAGATATGTGGCATGTTTTTGCTTCATACAAAGACATCAAGAGCTCAGCTTGACCCTTCTAATCTCCAGAACTCATTCTGCATGTGGGTCATGACTCCTCACACCTAGCATGCAAGAGGACACATCTACTTTCTAAGCAGAGTGGGAAGCAGGAAAGAGCCACATGTCAGCAAAATGCACTGAGAATAATTCGGAGGTAACTAAACCTTAGTGAGTTTCGGGTAATGTTTCCCCTCTTAAATTAAAGAAATTACAAGACTATGATATAAGAATGCTACTCTGACTTGCCTCTTGATTTGCTTTCTTGAATAGCAGAGAAAAAGTTTAAATTATGTGGAGATGCCAAAAAGTGCATTCAACTCTAGGAATGCTCATGGGAGTGTGTTATGACATGTTCTTCATATGCTATGCATGATAAAGGGGAAATAGGTTGAGCATTGCTGATTGAACAGTATGAAATTGGTCCTGATTTTCATTCTGCTTCTGCCACTGTGACTTTGGTCAAGTTACTTAGACCCATGCAATGGCCAAGAAAGAACTAGATCTGTTATCAGAGAAATGCATGTATGGCCATTCTCCATTGCTGGTGGGAGTGGGGTTCTAGGGGTGCTGCTGGAATAGCATTTCTGGAGGCCCCCACAGAGGATGAGATGTGGTAGAAAGCTTTATTTACATGGAATTACATTCCTCAGTTTCTAAAGTCCCATTTCCCTTAATTCAGTCTTGGAAGAGACGTAGCTGGGGATTCAGCAGAGCTAGAAGCAAAGCCAGTGTCCAACATTTCCATACCATGGTGTAGCTGGTATGGTGTAGTCACTTCCTGTACTGGTTGTAAATGATTCTCTTCAAGGTGAGGAGTCACTCCCTCCCCCATTTCACAGCTCAATTATTAACTTCCCATATTGTTCCATTTGCATCAAGCTAGCTGCAGGTCCATTATGTGTGGAGTCCACATGGCCCTGAGTCATATAGGCAAATGCGGGAGCATGAAAGCTCCACAAGCCAGGAGTGCAGAGCAAGAGCAAGAGCACAAACCAAAAGAGAGAGAGAGAGAACTCCTTTGTTTAGGAGTTTAAATATCTCACATCTTCCCATGCTTGCAGTGGCCATGCCTATTCTAGCCAACAACCTGTTCCCAGGTGTGACTAATAGGCAAGTACTTTCCCTGACTTTACTGGATATGTGTCTATTCTTTCCCTGTCTCGTCCCTTCCCTTTGCTCCTTTCCAGTTATTCATAACTGGGTTATTATAAGTACTAGAGGCCCAATGCATGGATTCGTGCACTGGTGGGGTCCCTCGGCCTGGCCTGCCCCCTCTTGCAATCCAGAACCCCTCGGGGGATGTTGGAGAGCCACTTTTGGCCCAATCCCTGCAGGCCAGGCTAAGGGACCCCACCAGTACACAAATCTGTGCACCAGGCCTCTAGTATGCATATAAGATCTTTGGTTAATCTTTTCCCATTCTCCCCCCTCCCTCCTGTGGAGAGGGCCACAGTGTTTGGACAGGTTCAAGCCTTGTACTAATAGAGGACATGGTACTCTAATGGCAAAGCCACGTGCAAGTCCCAGCCTGCCCTCCAAGCACAATTATAGCCAAAGGCTATGGTTGTAAACTTGAACCTATGGTCTGAACCTGTGGTCCCATGTGGCTGAGTGACAAAGGCTGAAGGAGGTGCGGCAAGTAAACAAAGCTTGATCAGGTGCATGTAATTGAGTAGATTTGAAACTCACAAGAATGTTGTGACCACGCCCTTACTTTGCCTCATGGAAACTGGCTATAAAATAAAGACTCAGCTTGCGTGCTGTGGCGCTGTCACTAGCTCTCCATCAGAGAGGACAGCGTCCCACCCAGACCCAGCTTTTATTCTCTTATCTGTCTTTTCTCAATCCTTCACTGCCCCCTCTCAGGCTCATTGAACCTGGTTGAGCTGACTCGGCACATATGGTGCCCAATGTGTGGCTGAGTATGCCATGGTCTTGCCGGCTCGACACACCCCTTCCCTCTGAGATTCATCTGTCTGTTCCATGTTTCCATGCCTGTGGTTTCCGCTCCTTCATTGAGCGTCTGCCCCCTGGTGGTCAGTGCGCATCACAGCCACCAGCCGGTCAGCTGATCAGTCCGTCACTTAGGCTTTTATATATATAGATTAGATATATTTACACACACACACACACACACACACACACACACTAAAGACAACACCAAAATCCCCTTATTAAATTCTTCATAAGCAACCAATTTCATACTGATTATCATACATATTATCAGACCTATCAAATAGAAAATCAGACCTAGCAAGATTCCTGAGGATCCATTCATTACACTCTTAACATCTCTGAAACAGTTTTATGTACAAAGCACAAGCACTTCTGATCAATGTTTAATATTGGATCCAGACTGGGTCAGAGAGGCAGACATACTAATAAGTTTTCTCAAACATTAGTTCTTCGCCTGTTCATCGTGTTTACAAAAAAGCAAGTATTTTTTCACAGCTGAAATATAGGAAAGAAAACTTAGGGGCAGTGAATTAACTCCCAAATATAGTAAATGCTCTGCTAATTACATAGGGACTCTGTGTCCTTAAATTGTCAAAGCAGTCACAAATTCAAAAATATTACCTTATTGTTTCAAATTAAATGCTCTATCCCCATTGTTATTTTGTAAAGATATGGCTTCTGTTTTGTTGTTATTGAGGAAGGAGGTTTGATAGCCTCAAACTTTGGTTAACAATGAATTAATCTGTCAAACTTATAGTCTAAGTAGGATAACGTACTTTTCATTTTCAACAATAGAAGAAACGGTAATCCTCATGGCAATGCTCAATGAAGTGAGTCTGACTGCTGCATTGGTTAACTTCCATCAAGGGGCCAGTCATCTGACTGCTGAGTCATCTGAATGCTGAGTCATGTGGCTGCTGAGTCATTGGCTGAAACTGGGATAGGAGATTCTGGTCTTTACCTCAGCTGAGGTGGGAGGCTGGTTGGATAGGATTTTCATGTATCCAGTCATAAGCTACCCTCTCTGGATTGGGGGCCATAATGGGATTCCAGCCTGGGGACTAGTAGGACTGGGTTTTACCTCTTAGAGACACTGGTGTTAGCATATATAGAAAAGCCACAAGCTGCAATGTGGGTGGGGGGGAAATCTGGGGATTAGTGTTTGACCCAGATGCAGGATTCCCAATGCTGCTTCCCCTAGAGCAGCGGTTCTCAACCTGTGGGTTGAGACCCCTTTGGGGGTCTTTCCTAAGACCATCGGAAAACACATATATAATTACATATTGTTTACAGTAGCAAAATTACAGTTATGAAGTAGCAACAAAAATAATTTTATGGTTGGGCGTCACCACAACATGAGGAACTGTATTAGAGGGTCGCGGCATTAGGAAGGTTGAGAACCACTGCCCTAGAGGGTGCCTGTCAGGGAGATCGTGGGTGGTGGGTGGTGGGTGGATGCAGGAGGGTGGCATCAGGGACTTTCATTGCTGCTATTGTTGTTCACCTACAGATTTCTGTGAGCTAAGCTTCAACCCCTGGGTGGAAACCATGAAGGAGTGGTTATCAAGGACAGTGCTCTGCCCCTTACTAACCATAAAGCTCAGGGAAAGGCTGAAACATCTGAGCCTTACTTCTCATTTTTAAAATGAACTCTATTTTAGAGCCATGTTCCCTGGTTCTATAGGTACAAAGGATCATGGCATTTTTGTTTACCCATCAAGTAAGGTTTTGATAATACTTAACACTTTTATGTGAATATCTTAGAAATTGAACTGGTTTCTGGGGAGCATGTATTAAGTATAAAAAATAAATCAAGCAGTCCATTATTCTATTTTTTCAGTCCATTATTTTAAATGTTGTCCTATATATGAATAGATATATAATATTTAGAAGTAATCCGGTTTGCCCTATACTCTAAGGAAGAATTCTACTTTAAAAATGTTCTTGATTAAGCCAGCTTCTTACTGTGATGCACAATGTGCTATGGGGGACCCATTCCATTTTTGGAGCACTTTAAGTTAGAAGGTACTTATGTATGTGAGCTGAACTTTGGTTTGTTGAATCCAATGTGTTTCCCCCCTGCCCTCATCTGTTCTTTGTAGTAATCCTTCTTATATTTGTGTTGTACACTGCATTGTGTTATTGTTATTTATGTCCCTCCTAGCCTTTCTCTTTTTCATTCGCTCTAATTCTTATTCCTTCAGCTCTTCTCTCATTCCATAGTTCTCAAGCCTTTCATCCTGCAGGTTGCTCCCTCTGATCCACTCTAAATGATCAATGCCTCTCATAAAATGTGCCAGACACACTCTTCCAGATGGGGGATGGCCTCATAAACTTGGGTATGACCTACAGCTGAGCACTAAACTAGGGCACGTTATATCCTTAAAAAGCCATATTGTAACTTGAGATCTATTAAAATCCCAAGTTATTTAATAGAACTGCTGTTTGCTTCCCATTCACAAATGTAAGACATACATTTCACTACTTAGAGATAACCAGCATGCTCTTGCCCTGTGCCAGACTAGAGTCAGAGTCCTTAGATATCTCTGAATTCATTGAAAAGACCACATAATTGTGGTTCTGTCAAATAATTAACTCAGATTATTGAAACTTTAGATAAGACCAGCAGAAATAATCTTATAAGCACCTAGAAATGTTTTAATATAGATTTATTGCTTCATAAGCTTTATATAGTTCATTTCACCTTCATGAGACCATCTGATATATGAATAGAGAAAAGTTATTCATATTTAAATGACCTCATCTTATTTTCTCTATTTTTATTTTACTTTTGAATTATTTCAAATATATATAATGTGCTCACTACTACATTTGTAACAGAATTCTTTTTATTTTTTATTTTTTTGAGGCACAAAGCATTGTGGATGCAGGTAATGTCTCATTCACAATCCCTCCCCTATTTATACTCTTGGAGGTAAACACTATGTGAAGTTGGAGTCCACCACAGCTTTGTGTATTTTATGTGTTTACTATATATTCATGTATATGCAAACCATATATAATTCTGTTTTCAAAGTTTTAAACATTTATACGAATAGTATCATGCTGTATGTATCTTCCTGCAACTTTTCTTCTTCTATCAGAATTATGTTTCTGGTTTTATTTATGTTGATATATGTATTTTTGGCTCATTCATTTTGATGTATCTATGGTAAATCTCTAAATAATCATTCAGGTTAATTATCAAACTTCTTATGGAAAGGTCAATTGATTGCATACAATTCTTCACTATTACAACCAATGCTGCAATGGAAAACCATTTATACATCTCCTTGGTATATGAGAATTTTCGTAGGGTGGAATTGGGAAGTCAGGCCATTGGTATTTACAAATTGTTCT
The DNA here is from genome assembly GCF_000147115.1 of Myotis lucifugus. Classification (NCBI taxonomy): domain Eukaryota; kingdom Metazoa; phylum Chordata; class Mammalia; order Chiroptera; family Vespertilionidae; genus Myotis; species Myotis lucifugus. Next base: position 4,583,349 of record NW_005871125.1, read on the forward strand.
CCAAATGATTATATTTATGTTCAGGAAGAAAAACATACTGTTTTATATAAAGGTAAGAAAAATATTTTCCTTTTGTTGAACAACAAGTAAAATGCCTAGAAATGCCTAGAACGTCAATAAACCTATGAGTTTCTTTAAGGAGACAACAAATAAAAAAATACTTCAAGATAAGTTCAAACTCTGATGCATTATTTGGTCAAATGTATGCACTGAGGAACATTATAAGGAAAGGTTTTATGAAACTCTCTACTGCAGTTAATAAAGGAAGAAATGCTCTTGTAATTATTGGCCATTGTACTACATAACAGTTCCTTGATAGGTGCCATGGGAAAGATTCCTTTGTGGCAACTACAGAAAAGCTATATTGCTTGACATTTAGTTCTATTTTATCTTCCATACTCTGTACATTTTATAACTATTGATATTTGTCCTGCTTTGATCATTAGAAGCTTTGACCACACATGGGAATGTGTGACCCACCATTGGCAACAATACTGGAAAAGGATAAACATGAGCTTGGCACTTTTTTTTCCACTCATATCTTCTCTCCAACCAAATATTCCAATTTCATGTAGTGCTAATATTAGCATTTTTATGAGATGCCTCAAATCCCTTTTGGAAGGAAATGAGGTGTGTGAGAATATGAATGAATGAAACAAAGAAAAAGTGAGTGACTAAATATATACATCTTTATTGATAGATCCTCCCTCCCCCCAACTGGTGGGTGGAGTATGACATAACCTGCAGCCCAGAAATACCTGAGTGACTAACCATGTACCTTATATGGACTATACATTGGACCACCAATCCACACCTGCCAAATACCCTAAGCCCTTGTCCTATATGGACAATGCAGTAAGCCACCAATCAGTGTGCACCCAGTACACTAAGGCCCCCACCCCTTCCCATTCCGCCCCTCAAAAGGCGTGCCCACCCCTGCACGTGTTGCTGCTCTCCCCTTGCGAGACAGCCCGGCAGGTCCTTCTCCTCTAATAAAGCCTGTAGTCCTGGTTTTCCGGCCTCTGTCTGATTTTTCATTTACCCCTAGCTTTAAGTACAATTTCAATCTGAAGCTCTGATCTTGCTTTTAAAACTACCTTCTGCACATTTCCATTTAAGTGACCTACAACTGACTCAGACTCTGAAATGAAAATAAACATCTTCCTCATAAAGTAGCTTCCTTCTGCTATCCTAACAAAAAGTTGTATTGGTTATTTTTCAAATAAAAGTAATTATGCATATTATTACGCATTGGAGGGTGTTGGTATAGAAGGGGAATCTCCATTTGTCTCCTCACAACCTCACCTATAAAATGTTATTATTTAATATAGAAATATGAAGTTTTTCTCAATCTCAGTTCAAATGTGAATAGATTGATTAGCACACATTTTACATGTCTAGATGCGTTGTACACCTGTGTTCAGTGCTAGATTACAAAACGAGGAGGACTCAATCCCTGCCCTCTAAAAAGTTCAAGCAATCATCTTTGACTCTTTACCCCCAACACTCTATATATTCAGTCACCATATGAAATTGATTCTTCTTTTGCATTGTCTTGTGGAACCTCTCTTCCATTCTTGTACAACCATCATTTCTTCATCCCCTTCTCAGACCACTGTGATCTCTTCTTCATTGATCGATCTCATCTTAACTTCAAATCCTATTACAGTCCTTGCTACCCACTGCTCCTAGATTAATATTCACCAAATACCTCTTGGCCATCTGTCTCCTGCTTCAGACAGCTGCACTTCCTCATCTTATCCGAAAGGCTGTCTGGCAGCCTTCCACAAGCACCTGTTCAGCTACTACCTCTCCTGCTCCCCACAGGAGCCTCTCCCACATCCTATCATCCCCATTTCAAGGCAGGATCACATCTCCTGCTTCAGAGATCATGGAGAAACCTTAGCTTCTTGTTATTTCGCTACCTCCCCCCCCTCCACCACGGGCACCATGTCTACTTTCATTTACCTCTCCTTCATTCCTTCCTCCCAACTCTGAGTCAAATGTGCTCATTCATTCTTTCTGACTCCCAAGTCAGTATAGCTAACGTGTGCTTGGCAAAGCAGCCCTGCCAAACAGAAGGAACAACAGCACTAGATTCCTATTTGAGAAAGAAACAGAGAAGATTGGTGATTATGGTCAGTGTGGTCACACCCATAGCAAGGCCTGTTAACCATGGTAAACCACCTTCCATGCATAATCCATGGAGGAAACGTTAAGAACTGATCTAATTTCAATAGAAGCATTTACTTAAAGAGTCTTGAAAATACTCACTCAGGTTAACTTTAATGGTAAGATAAATAATTAAATTTTTTAATAGAGAAATTAAGGGCTGGAAAAATAAATTCAATGAAATGTAACTTAATTATTTATACAATCAAAGACAGGAGGAACTCTTCCAATGGAACATTTGATGTAAATCTCTCTGATTAGCACCATATCCTGGCCCATTCTAAAGAGGAGCAATGAGTTGTATAAAATTGCCCCATTGACCGCCTTGGCAAATTTACCAGGAACAAGGGCTCCGTCTGATGGCATCCTTTCCTCTAGTTATGAAATTGCCTCTTCCTCTACTGCCTCCTCCTCCTCCCACTGCTCAATATTTATTTCTTTTGAAATGTCAAATCTGAAAAGGTTACAATTCACCCTTAAGTATGCATCTCTGAGTAAGCATTTCAAAACTTTTTAATCAGCTCTCATTAGGGGGTTCTGTGGCAGAATTCTTGGTACACAGCTCCCCATTACAGCTAATCTGGGGGGTAGTTGATGGCTCACAGCAGGAGTTATAAAGCTGTTGACAATTGAAGACATTTATATGAAATCATTTATCTTTGAGGGTCTTTCACCTCCCCCCGCCCCACACACAACCTAGCCTCTGCAAAGGATGAAGTGACAGAACTATAGATGGTTCTGTGGGGGCTCTTTCCTCTGGACCCTTCAGTAAAATCAATCCTTATGTGACATTAATACATCTTTAATATGACCATACATGTCACCAAACTAATGTGGTATTAAACCAGAGTATCCTGGGAATTCTCTGAAGGCTTGCATTCATTTTATAAAATCTCAAGATATACTCATTAGTGAGAGTAAACAAGAAGTCAACATGGGATGGACAGAATACTCTTAAGAATATAGAAAGAGTGAAAATAACACAACACTTCATTTAAAACCTTTTGCAAAAAGAAGCAAAACAAATTTGAAAAGTTCTAGATAGCTACCTTGAAGGATTGGGTGTGCTTGGAGATTTCAAATAATTGAAGAATGCCACAAGGGTTAATTGATGTCAGGAGGGCAAGGCTGGGGAAACCACTCACTGTAGATGGAAGGTGAATAATTTGTTCCGTCCAGGGCTCTTTTCTGAATGACCTATGCTGATTCCCATTAGCAGACAGAATTAGTTATCGCTGCCAATGTATCCCTCCAGGGCCTGTGCATTTTTCAATTCTCTGCCATTTGGTTGAGTAGTTATTCTCTAAATGAAGCAATTGCTAATTTATAATTAGATCCAATAACAGCATAAATATATGTAGTGGAAAACTTTGAAAATTACAATATGAATCTATAGACAAATCAGAAATACAGCATGTTTATTATCTTAATACTAATTGGCTTAAATCTTGCCTTAAAATCTTGGTCAAGATATATTAGCTCGATTTTTTGATGAGCTTAATATGATGGACTTAATACTTGCTTTGTTCATCCTTGTTTTTCATCAGCAATCACAGTGACTATTCTAAAGTAGTGGATTTATCAATGTCACTGATGCAAAAGGTCTTGTTGTCAGCTCTACGTTATAGGGATTATGATATGAAAGCAACTATTGTTACTTTAAGGCCATATATCTATCCTTGAGGACCAAACCGCACAGGAGAAATTCCTTGTGGCTAGGCTAAAAGTGTATGAAGTAATGACTATGAAAGAATCAGGCTGGATAAGCCACCTGGATTTCTAATTCATCCTCCTCCCTGGGCAGCTTGGAGAAGTCCTGGCCTCCAGTGTGTGGCTATCGGCATCACGGTCAGAACTCATAGCTTCTTCTTCTCCTGCTCCACTGTGCACTCTTAAGTACAGCTGACCGTACATGTAAGTGTGAAACAAACTTGGTCTTGATGTATTAGTTCCTTACTCTCTTCTTAATAAAAATTTATTATTTCAGAAAGGAAGGGAGAGAGAGATAGAAACATTAATGATGCGAGAGAATCATTGATTGGCTGTCTCCTGCATGCCCCTACACTGGGGATTGAGCCTGCAACCTAGGCATGTGCCCTGACCACAGAATTGATTCGTGACCTCCTGGTTCATAGGCTGAAGCTCAACCACTGAGCCACGCCAGTCAGGCTATTCTTAGCTCTTAAATCCAGACGTAAGAATTATTTTCCAGTAAAGTCTAACCAAACGAGGGTGAAATAAAAAGTCGCAGTGTGTACTTGAAATGTGGCCAGCATGACTGAGGAACTGAATTTTAAATTTTATTTAATTTTACTTAAGTTTAGTTCTAAAGACTGGTGTTTGCTATATGCTCTAGTGTTTGGAAAACTTTAGGTGTGTTTGGAACAACTTGGTTGTGGAATTTACATTTTCAAATGTAAATTTTATGGCATATAATATTCAAATATTGCTGATGGAAATTTAGCACCCACTCTGAGATATATTTTAGGGTATAATACACAAAGGAGTTTGAAGACTTACTATAAAAAGAAGAATTGAAGTATCTCATTAATATTTTTATATTGATTACATGTTAAAGTTATAATATTTTGGATATATTGGATGCTACAAAATGAATGTTTGTGCCCCTCCCTCAAAAAAATTTACATGTTGAAGCCCTAATAGTATCTGGAGGTGGGGCCTTTGAGAGGTAATTAGGTCATGAGGGTGGGGCTCTCTCCAGAACTGACCATGCTGGCACCCTGACCTTGGACTTTGCAGCCTCCAGAACCATGAGAAATAACTGTCTGTTGTTCAAGCCACCCAGTCTATAGTATTTTGTTATGACACATAGAGCTAACTGAGACACTGGGCTAAATAAGACACATTACCAAAATTTATTTCACGTATTTTTCTTTTGTACTATTTTTAATGTAAATAAACAAAATCCTAAAAATAATCCTGTAATGGAAATTCCACTCTTATTGTATTTCCCCTCATCAACCCCATAATTGTGACACAGCATTGGAAGGCTGATGTAGGAAATGAAGGAAGTCAGAACAGCAGGGTGTGAGAAGTGACACAAGGTCATGATTAAAAGCAGCCCAAGGAAGAGGATTTAAGGTCATCTGCATGGTCTCTGCAGTGCAGCTAGTTACAGATCTATGGTACAAGAATACATTTCTAATGTACACAAGTCAATTTTAAGTTTTGTTTGTTTGTTTCAGACTTCGCATATGATAGATAGGGGGTGGGAGTCTGCAAAAAAAAGAAGAAGAAGAAGAAGGAAGAGGAAAAGGAGGAGGGGGGAGGAGGAGGAAGAGGAGGAAGAGAAGGAGGAGAAGAAGGGGAAGGAGAAGAATAAAAAGAAATTCGACATGTCCTCAGTATGTCTGGCTGGTCTGGGAAGACCTCAGACGAGCCCATCTGCAGAGGGCTGTGCTGGACTATAGGTGGTGTGATGTGTGCGCACAAGTATGCATTCTAAGGCCAAATTCAGAGAGGGAAGAGGTCCTAGCAATTTGGAAAATTAGAAAGCTATTTTGAATGCAATGGGCTGTGAAAATATTAGCAGCATTATAACTTGGAAATGAATTTTTAAAGTGTTACTTCATGGACCAGAGCCGAGAGAAAAAGGCCCAGGGCCAGATCCAGCTCTATCCGGGAGGAGAGATGATCACACAGAGATGCCCACAGAATGTTGATTTGCGGGGTTGAGGTTCACTTCTATCTCCTTATGTTAAAAGCTGCTTTTTATGTCCTCTTTGAACCCTTTCAGGCGTCTTTTACTGACACCAAAAGAACATGCCATGTGTGCACCCCGTGACTGTAGGCATTAATAATGGATATGTTCTCGTGGACTTGATCTAAGAAAGTAAAATGAGTGGTGATCACAGCTTTCTCTGATGCCATGTGTATTCATGACAGCACCATTTGAGGGGTCAGGAGAGTGAATTCTGACAGAGGAGCCCCCAGGAGGATGAAACAGAAGGCATAAGATTTCTGCTTCCCGATCTTGAAATGAATCTTCATGAGAATTTTAGCCAGTTGACCTTCCCCTCCAACTTTTCCTTGACATTTTGAAAGACCAACCTCTTGTTATTTCATTTGGTTTTAATATGCTAACACTGCCAGGGATTTAACCACACTGCTATTAGAAGTATACTGAGGGCAGGGACTGCGTTGCCAACTTCTTTTGTGTGTCCTAAGTCTTGCTGTGTGCGCGATCTGGTGCAAAGGTCTACATGATGAAGTACAAATTGGTGGCAATAAAATAGTCCTGGGGATGTAAAGTACAGCATAGGGAATATAGTGAACAATACTGTAATAACTATGTATGGAACCAGGTGGGTACTAGACTTATCAGAGGAATCACTTTGTAAATTTTATAATTATCTAACCACAATGCTGTACACCTGAAACTAACATAAAATAATATTGCATGTCAACTATAATTGATAAATAAAACAAAACTACTTTATAATGGTTCATAAATTTTTAAAAAGTCTACATGAAATATTGTGCAGTATTTTTTTGCCCTTAGGAAAAATATGCCCAGCTCATACCTTGTTAAAGCTATTATATATTGAATTAGAATGCTAAAACAACTCTCAGGGATTGCCTAGGAAACCCCTTCATGGTAGAAATGACGAAGCTGGGACCCAGGCATGAACATCGCTTCCAAATCCTGTAGCCAGTTAGCAGGAAACTGCAGCTAGAATCCAGGTCACGAAAGGCTTTGCTTCTTCATACTGTCTCAGCAATGGCTGGGGTTACTCAGGTGCACATTTATGAACAACTCAAGTACACAGACAAAATACCGTGAAATCTACTTTTTGGTCTCTCCTTTTAACTTTAAAGAGTCATGGTACAAAAAAACGTGATTTTTAAGGTGTTTTTCGAAAAACAATTTTAAATGTTTTGATGCCTAATGTTCTTAATGCCCAAAGTTAAAACCAAATGTTCAATACAGGATGAATTCATACATCCTAATGCTCAGCATCACTTAGCATTTACTTTGTACCAGAAACCGTGACGAACACTTCATGTGCATGATGCCATTTAATCCTCCCAAGAGGTGGGCACTAGTATTAGTAATACTCTGCAATGAGGACACTGATACTCAGAGAGGCTACTTCACTCGCCCAAAGTCACACATGAATCTCTTTCAATGATGGAAGCAGTGGGCATCTGCAGGTTCTGAGTTATACTTGTCTTCAGCATCTGCTCTCACAATCGACTCATTTGCTGAATATGACCAGTCAGGTGAGCTCATGCTGGGATTCCCATGCCACTTGAAGAGGGAGACATAGACGTTGAACTAGATATAGATAGAATTCTCTGGAGGTTCTTTCTTCTTAGTGAAATTTTGCAAAGCAAACATTTAAAAAATAGACCCATTATAAACCAACTGTTGACTACAGCAATTCAAAGCCATGGTCCCGAGAGAACCAAGTAAACATCACTAGAAGCTAATGCTGGAAGCCAACATGGAGGCTATCAGGTTGCCGGTGAGGATACTTGCCTTTACCTTCCTGCTCATACACACTGTGTGGTGGAAACTGCTAGAGCTTGCCCACATCCCTTTGCTCGTGGGGAGTTACACTTCCCTGCCTCTTTGGAGTAGGAGGCAGTTCGGGACGATGGTCAATGAGTAGAAATTAAATGTGACTTCCACCTGAAGTTTCTAATTACTGATGAGAAGCCATACAATATTCTCTTCCCCTTCAATGTCAGTGAAAAGCTGTGAGCTTCAAATTATGTGGCTACAGGATAGTGAAGACTCCCTTCATCTGTCCCAGCACAAAACTGTATGGGGAACAACTGTCCTAGATTAGCAGTAGCAGACTTTGCTTAATAAGAAATAAACCTTCAGAATTCGGGAATACTTTTTTTACTACAGTACTTAGACTATTCTTAACTAATACCCACTGTCAGTTTTGACTATAAACTTATTAGTAAAACAACTGTCCTTGGAACAAAACATTATTTTATTCTATGCTTAAGTAAAAAAACTATTACTGCTTTAATCTAAAAGTCATAACCAAACTGTGTAATCAGAGGAAAGAAATGACTACAACAATTCACTCACTTATTCAATCAATATTTATGTACTCATTTTGAAAACACACACACTCATAAATAATTTTGTCATTAAAATAAAACTTGATGGTGAATTAAATAAGATGGTGAGGAGGACAATAGCATAGGTGGGAAATCAGCAAAGAATTTATGCCTAGATGTCTGGAAGGAGCTGAAAGTGACACCAACTACTAAAATGCAGAAGGCTGAAGTGGAAGGCATTTTCAGTGTGAGGTGGAGACCAAATTCTCAGATAGACAGAAAGTGTGAGATAATAAGAGATTTCCAAAACAGAAATGTCAAATGGGCAGTTTGGTATATAGACACGGCAGATTCTCAAAAGAAAGATTTGGACACTGATATAGATTAACAATAGTAGTAAAATTAGTAAGTATCTAGGAATTAACTGAACCAAGAGCCACTAAGATTTGGACAGAGTATATTTTTAAAACTCTATTAGAGGATATCACCATATGTAAATAAAAGAGAAATATACTTTGTTGATATATGGATGGTTTTACACTTTTAAGATCTTTGTTTTCTCAAGTTTATCTGTAAATTTGATACAATGCCAATTAAATTTGCAGAAAAGACTTTTTGAGGACCTTGGAAAACTTACTTAAAAGTAATGTGATGCTCAGGTTATTTTGACAGAAGAGAAAAACAAAGATTGTGCTTTATCATATATGAGGACACATTTCAAAGTCCTAGTAAAAAACAAAGGTATGACACTAGTATAAGAGGGATAACTCCAAAAATACTGCATAACTATGTTAATCTGATATATGATTATGCTGGCACCATAAATCAATGGGGAAATCGTAGACTGTTTAGCAGAAGGTATTGGGAGAAAACTTGCTTACCAATTAAGAAAAAAACCTTTGAACCCTAGTCTTATACCACACAGAGAGGGGATCAAGATGGATTAGAGAGGTGATTGTGATTAGAAATGGATTGTGAAAGGTGGAAGTATAAGGCTAATGCAAGAATATATAGAAGAACACTTTGAGACTCCCCAAAACTTAAAGGACCTCAGTACATCTAAATTTTTACTTTTTGTGCAACAGGAGGTACCTTAGATCAAGCAGACAGGCAGCTCATATAGTAGAAAAGATTTACAATGTCTAAAATAAATGAGGGGTAATACCCTAAAAATATAAGGAAACTAAAACAATGACTTTACTTCCATCTGATTGACAAAAATCAGAAAGCCCAAATAATATAATATTAAATGTTGGTAAAGATGTGGGGAAACAGAAAGCCATGTGAGAGTATAAGTTAACATACGCTTTCTGGAAAGCAACCTGGCAGTACTTGGTGCAATTGGTGCAATTGATTATTCATGTAACCTATGATATGCCAGATCCACCTCTAGTGGAGGTTATATGCATACAGTTCAAAGGAGATATGCATAGGAATACTCATCATAGTGTTGTTTATAGCGTGGGAGAGATAGAGGCAGTTTAGGAGAGGGTTTATGCTATGGAACTTATTACGGGTACATAAAATAACTTGCATAGATTTTAAGAATATGTTAAAAATCATAATGACCCTTTGGGACAAATTTGTTTTCTTTAAATTCAGCATACTTTTGTTTTCTTGAAAAGATGCACAAAGACAATATTGCAATGGTATGTCCATATTCCAGGACACAATTCAAAGATATTCTATGTAAAAAAAAATGAAGCTGCTATTATTAGTAAATCTCTGAACTGGCACATAATTTGTTATAGTTAACCCAATGGAGCAGACCCAAGACTATACATCCTCACTACACAAACACAATTACTGATGAAATATAGAGAAACCTATCTGTAGCAGAGCTATATTCCAATAGGGAAATTTGGGTTAGAAAAGCAATACATAAAAAATGTAGAACACAGAAATACAAATGGATATGTACTGCTGTACCCCCCTGAAACTACCTGGCCTTACTTCTAGAAAATCAGAGTGGAGAGTTTGGTGTTGGGCATGAGCTGATGTGACAGAATGCAGCATTGCAGATGTGCTGCCTGAATCCTGCACGACATGGCATTGCAGTAATCTGCCTTAGTATACTTTTTTCCTAGCAAGGTATGAGGTACCTACTTATCTTAATGTTTTACCACCAGTTACATACATGAGACTAACAGGACCTCTGTCTTCTAGAAATGCAAATGGATGACAACAGAAGATTATTTATTTTTCCTAATAACTGTGTTCCAAAGGAAATGTACATGATGCTAACTGAGCAGTTTCTTTTGACATTTTATATGTATTCCCCCCCCCAAAATGGATATTATGATGCTAGTAGGAAAGCAAAGAGTGTGATAAACTCATTTACTTAGTAAGTTTCTCGTAGCCCCGGCTGCCATATATTTTTGTGGTTAATTTCATTTGTTTCTAAATATGTGGGAAGATAGTTATTTTTCACTTGCTGGTAGCGTACCATCTGTTCAGAGAAAATGAAAAACATGATAAATAAAAGTTTTCCTGATCAGAAAGGAAAGCCAGGAGGAGGCTGAAACTGAGGATTTACCTGAGCTTAAATATGCAGTTACATAAATGGGCTCCCCAGGCGAGAGGCACGGTTTTATTTGTGGTAGCAGCTCAAATACCAATAGTCTCACATGCAGTCTGTTCATTGCAAGTGAAGGAGATTCCCGGCATCAGTAACTGGTATGAACACTGCCCTTTAGGACTCGGGTCTGTGGGAGTCCTGGGAAGTGCCCATTTCCTCAAGATAGCTTCTAGGTGAAAGGAAGAGAAGAATAGAATTTGAGATCAAGGACACTGTTCAGAGGATTAAAAAGCAAAATAAATACCAACCTGAAACAGAACTGACTAAATTTGGAAAAGAACGCAGAGGGATCTAACACCAAATCCTTTAAAATCAGGGAAAACACGGTCACTTATCGGAAGGGTCCTGTTTTCTTGGTCTGATCACAATGGGCAGAGATGAGAGCATGTTTCCAGGTCCTCATTAGTTACTTAAAAAAGAAGTCTGCCCTGACTGGTTTGGCTCAGTGGATAGAGCATCGGCTTGCGGAGAGTTTCGGGGTTTAACTGGCTAAGGCAATAAACTCCTCACGATCCCACAATACGCCACAGATAGCCACAAATTCATTAGCCTGATATTCATTCACAATCGTTCATGCACTAAATCAATCATCCATCGATGATTTTAGTAATCTTCATGGATAAGAACTCTTCAAGGTGCTGTAAATATCATGTTAAATTAGGATTATCTCAGTTCTTCCAAATTTCATGGTATAAAAGAGCTAATTAATTCACTCATTCCTTATTGCTAAGGGTACAGTATTCATTGAGCATCTATCACATGCTAGGTACCATGCAAAGGCACTGGAAACATACATGTGAGCAAAATAGACTCAATTGATTCTTTCATAGAAATGGCTCTTTAGATGGGGAAAGAGAGATTAATTAAATAATAATATGGTCATAAGTAAAGGTAAGCTCATTGAATGAGTGAAACAAGGCTCTTAGAAGATGTGGACCTGAATATCAAAAAAGTCTTCCCCAGGGAAGTAGTTCTTGAGTTGGGATCAGATAAAGAAATAAGAGTATGGTTAAGTGGAGAAGATAACATTCCAAGCAAAGGAAAGAACATTTGTAAAGGTTCTGTGAAGGAAGCAGATTGCATGGCATTTTTGAGGAAACGAGAGAAAGCCAGTGGGATTTTGGTAGAGAAAGCAAGTGGGAGTGAATGTGCATCAGGGTTGAAGAGAGAGGCCCCTTATAGAGTTTTCTCTGAAATGTAAGGACCTTTGTCTATCTGCTGAGAATAACAAAACAGCCATCATACCATTTTTTGGAAAGCATCATTTTGCTGCAGCATAAAGCATGGTTTGGAGAACAGCCAGAGGGATTCAAGAAGATTAATAAAACGACTTTTCCAGGGATGTGGGTGGAAGCTGATGGTGGCCTGGAGTGGGCAAGTTAGCATGGCCTTGGAGAGACTTAGAAAGTCATCAGCCATTGAATCAATGACTAAATATAGTAAGAAGAGCACTGTAAAAGGTAGGTGGAGGGAACAAGGAACCCAGAGGAGAGTGATAGGAATCAGACTGCAGCAAAACATCCAGAAGCAATGCCTCTTAAGTGAAGTCATGAATGAGGAATTCTTTCTTGAATAAAACCAGGGGGAGGATGTTGTATTCCAGGGCATGTGGAAAGCAGGAGGGGAGACCCAAGAGCATGTGAGGAGCCAGGCAAAGGCCAAAGGAGCAGTCCAAAGATTGTGCTGGAGGCTTGCAAACAATAAGTATAGAGCAGCTGGCAAGTTGACATGGGTTGCTTTAGGAGGGGTGAGCTGAGGAGAGGAAACTGGACAGAAAGCTTGGAACACTGTCATTTGTGTAGGAAATAGGCAGTGGGTACTTGAAAATGGCATTGACAAGAGCAGCCAAAGTTGCAGAAGGAACACCAGGAGAAAGTGTGACACAGGGAAGGAAGGTGAGTCAAATGCCAGGGAGGGCTTGAGTCAGAGGACTAAACACTGACTATGAATTTTAGCTACATGGGCCTGATCCACAGTAGGCCCCAAATATTTTCCAAACTGATCTCTCACTATGCTACTAAAACTCAACTTTTAATTAGCCATTTTTTCTCTCTCTTCCTCCTCCTCCTCCATCTTCTTTTTCTTCTTATTTTCCTCCATCTCCTCCCCCCCACTTTTTTCCTCCTCTTTTTCCTCTTCTCCTCCTTTTTGCTAATAAACCTTATCTTTGTAAGGGACAAAATTGGTCTAAGAAGACAATCACAGCAAATCCATTGCTTTTCCGTGATTGGCCTAGAGATGGACATGAGACTTGGTACTAACACGAGTTGTCAGGGCAACCTGGTTGGAAAAAAGAGCCAATGTGCTGAGGGTGATGGAGTGACAGAAGAGAAGGCCAGGTCTTGGTGACACAGCTGGCCCTGAACGGATCCTGGGCCAACTACCCCCAGGCTTCTTATAGAATGAAACTCCTGTCCTTCTGGTTTGCCATAGCTTAGCAGTGCTGCTGCTATATCCCTTCCATCTGAAAGCACTTCTAATAGATATAAAATGTAATTATTCCCTCATACAAACTCCATTTTATGTCCACAAAATTCATTCTGATCCCTCTGCCAAGAGAATCTTTACCGAATCTTCATCTATCCCAAACCAACCCAACTTTCAAGGCCTTTTTAAGTGTCACCTTCCATCACATGCATTTCCCTCCTTTCCCTGGTCTTAAGGCATTATTCCTGCCATCTCATCCCTCAGCCATCTAGTTCCCACTCTGTAAATCTCTTTGACCACTTAAAATATAGATATTTATGCACATGCCATATGTTGTTTGCTAGACCTTAATTTGCTCAATGCAAGATTCCTGCCCAAATTAATTTAACCTCCCAGCACCTAATGCAATGTTTTAGCTATGGTAGGTACTGAAAAATTTGTCTAATTTGTCTCAAAAACTCTCACAATAAATGAAGCTAGTAATAGAAATGTACGGATAATACAATATTTTGCAGCATTATGATAAGAAAGAAAATTTCTAGCAGGATAATCAAAGTCAGGGGAATCAGTTAATAGCAATTTCAGACACAGCTTCATTGCAAATGACATATAACTGAAATTGTAGGCTTGCATCTCATAGCAATTTAGTGATCACAGCACACTTCTGGCCCTTGGATGCTTATGGTGCTTAGAGATAAGAATGCAACCACTGCTGCATTTCATTAAGAGCCCATAGATCAGGAATACCAAACCCAAGGCTGTTTTTGTTATGGCAGGGACACACAGAATTGGCAATAAAAGAAGGCAGGATATAGAGCACAGACATAAGTGGAAGTGACAGATAGAGGATGTAAAGAACAAGGGCCACAAATCTTACTAGATGGGACCCTTCCCCTGGACAGATGGCACGGTGGGTGGTCAGAGCTGTTCTGAGACAGTAAAACAGGGTCTGAGGTAGATATAAAGAGGACAAGAAGAAGAGATGAGTCTATAAATGCCTTTCTCAGCCTTTGACAGAGCTTTCCTTGACAAAGCACTCCCTCCCTCTCCCCCTCCCCCTCATCCTCCTTTGATTGATGTCCTGGTCCTCACAGATACAGTTCGTGCTGGTCTAGCACACATTTCAGCATAGTCCTTTAGTTGTTCTGGGTATTTTGCTTTCCTGACAAGGCTAAAAGCTAGACCCCTGGAGAAGCCACCTCCTCCCTAAGGACAGTACAGAACTGTGCATACATTGAGGGAACCACACATAATTATGAGGAGGGGAATTGAATAAGCATGCACCTCTACCAGGAATGAACCCACAACCTGGGCATGTGCTCTGACCAGGACTTGAACCGGCAACCCTTTGATGTACTGGACGATGCTCAACCAACTGAACCACAGTAGCCAGGGCTGGACCAACTTTTAATCTACTCAATGATTTGTTGCAACTGTGGGTTTGTAACAAAGAAAGAGAGAGCCATGTTAATAGTGTCTCCTCCATCCATCTTGGGACACTACTTTTTAAAGAGAGACAGAAAAAAACAATGGCGGCTTTGTGGTTCTCAGCCAGCAGAGTATAACTTTAACATTTCGGGGAAGGTAACAGCACTCTGCAGAAAGTCATATAAGGAACTGGGAGTGACCGTCACTGAGGTGTGGCCTGGGCACTGTAGGAGGAGGCACTAATCTGAGAGGCGTGTCAGTCATTTCTACTTGATTCATATTAGGTTGACTGGGAAGAAGACAATCAATTGTTGACTAGGGGGGGAAAGTGGAATGTGATTCTCATATTCAAGTAATAAATATTTATTGAGTGTCTACTGTGTGTAGTACTAGAGAGTTGCTGAGGTGCTGATTATGTTGGTTTTAGATAAATCCAAGTAACTCAGTTCACAGGTAGCATTTTTTGCTTTGTTCATATTCCAGACTCACATGAGAAATCTTCCATCTGGTTATATCCACAATATCTAAGGTTTTTCAGTTTTGTAAAGTGCAATGACAAATGCAAAACAGAAGTATTTTTTCCTAGCCACTCACACACTTTAGAAAACAATGGGAAATTATTCACACAGTGCAAAATTATCTTTATTCAGACGATCACATAAGCAACATATTCAGAATCAAAAACATTTTACATTAGTAATAAGTACCAATCACTTATGCAAGAGCTTCCCAGGGTTGGTAGATATTTTTATTGCTTCATTTTGCTTCCATCAAAGAAATGGAATAAATGCTTTTTAACTTTAACATTTTCAATTCTACATCAGGTGTAGAGAACGGAAATGCAAAGATGTGGAAGGAGATGAGGGAGACAGGGGACACCTCGATTGTTCCCTGTAAAGGAAACAGATTCAGACATAGCCACCCCAGACACCCTCTTCTCATTTCTAACCTTGTTTGTCCTAAGTCACACAAGCACGTATATCTTTACAGAATTACCCACGGATTCGAGGAAATGTAACTTTTGTTGTTGTTTTAGGGAATAGGTACAGAATTACATCATGCAATTTGCTCCTCCAAACAGGTGGTTGAAAACTCACAATCTCCATTGTAAATTAGAATATGCATGTGAGTAAGATGGCAGAGCAGGCAGAATAATGCCTCCTTCCTAAAAAATGTCATCATCCCTAAAATCTGTTGGGTATATTACCTTATATGACAAAAGGGACTTTATAGATGTAATTAAAATCCTTAAAATGAGATTATTGTGTATTATTTTGTATTACTCTATCTAATCACATGGGTTCTTAAAAGCATAGGATCCTTTCTGCTATCGTCCCAGAAAGATATGGCTCTAATAATGACAGAAAGATGCATTGTCACTGGCTTTAAAGATGCAGGCACAAGCCAAGGAATATGTGTTCCCTGTAGAAGCTGGAAAAGACAATGGAACAGATTCCACCTTGGGAGTGTCCAAAGAAACCCAGCCCTGCCAGAGCCCTGATTTTAGTCCAGTGGGAACTCTCGGGGACTTATAACCTACAGTATTGTAAGGTAGTAAATTTGGTCGTTTTAAGCCACTTATTTTGTGCTAATTGGTTACAGCAACAATAGAAAAGTAATACATAAGGGCTGGCAGGTAAAGGTGTTTTTTTTTTTTTTGGTGCCAATATCTCAAATAAATGCACAAAATCAGTAAGATGTCAATGATACCATTAATTTGTGGTCTGGTAATATTTGGTAAAAAGACTAACAAAGTCAGATAATAGTGCTGATTTCTATAACCACTTAGGATATATAGTAGGAGGTATTAATTGCTTTTCAATATTATGCCCTAAGTAACAGTCATATAAAAAGCAATGCTTCTGGTTTTATTATGAAATCATTGTTGAGGACTTTACCTGTTATTTCATTTAATGTAGTTTATGTAATATCCCCAATGAGAAGTTTCTCTCAAAGTTTAGAGCCAGGAGATACTTTGTTCTTCATGATAAACTGCTGTATATATACATAATTTAAAGTATACAATTTATTCCTAGAAATTCTTTGTGAGTAGAAGCTAGATATATCATGTTTTTAGTAACCTGTCAAATAGTGTTGGGCATAAGGGATTCATCCAAAATTATTTGTAAAGTGAATGAATGAATGACTAAATCAAGGCTGATAGGGGGTTCAAAGCTAGGTTTGTGCACAGCCATAGTAATTGCCTTTATTGTTGTATTGACTTTATTATTGGTATTGCTTTTCCTGGTTCTTCCTTTACCATTTTTAATTTATTTTTATAGTGTTATTACATTTGTCTTATCTGCTCTCAAGGGACTCAGCTTGTGGGGAAAGAGAACACTTGCATACTAACTACAAAATAATTTTAAAAATCACTAAACAGATACTTAAATGTTACAGGAACCAAAAGTAAATAGTGGCTGAAAGTAACTGGCATATTGTTGAGGGGAAAAGGCATTCCAAAGTTGAGGGATGTCAACCCAAGTAGCTTGCTTGGGGGACTTTGAGTAATCTAGTGTTGCTGGAACATAAAGTCGTGGGAGAAAAACCTGGGAAATACAGTAGGACAATGACAGATCAGCTAAGGACAGCATTTGACTATAAGCAACAAAGAGCTATTGAGAAGAGTAGAGTTTAACTCCAAAGGGTTTGGAGAAGACTACCCTGCTTATTGCAGTATGGCAGGAAAATAAGACAAAACTCTAATGACAATATAAGGATGGTTTGGAGGAATGGAAAACTGAAAGCAGATAAATCGATTTGAATGTTTTTGAAATAATTCAGGGAACAAATACTAAGGACCAAAGCATAGACAGCTGGGAATGAATTCAAGAGAACCTATGGAAATAGAGTCAACATGATATGATACATGATTGGATATGAGGATTGAGATAGAAGGGAAGAGAAAATGACTATGTGATGATGACAATTTTATTAAAAGCAATGGGAATACAACAGGAGAAGGAGGCATTGAAGAGAAATTAATCATGCAGAATATCCCCTATGTATTGAATGACAACCATTTGCCAGGTTTTGTTCCATATATCTTATACTCACAGCTGTTCTACAAAGCAGATTTTATAACCATCTTCTAGCTGCACAAAATGTTTCAGTATCTTCTCCGAGGCCCTTTAACAATCAAAAGCCAGAAATCTAACCCTGGTCTGTCCGAGTACAAAGGTCAAGCTATTCATGCTATTCCTCACAGTGCAATCTTGTGTTAGACACATTGACCTTGGAAAGCCCAGCAAAGGTCAAGTACAAAGGTCATGCTCTTTACACTTTTCCTCACAGTGCAATCTTGTGTTGGACACACTGATTTCGCAAAGCCCAGCAAGCTGTTTTATGTGTGCATGTGGTGCCTAGAAGCATAATTTGGTGCACAAAGATTTCAAATTATCTGAGGGTAGATGGTGGCCAGAGAAGTGTCTGATATAATTTAGGGAGAATGAGAGGGAACCCAGAAGACCAAGAATATTACACTAAATGGGTCAGTGGAGAAAAAGGAGTCAGAAGGAAAAACTGGGAGGAAGTAGAATAAGAAGAAATGAAGAGCACAGTGAAAATAAAGGTATTTTTTCTATATATGTTAATGTCTATAGAAAGGCTTGAGTGTAGGAAGAAAGCAGTGGAGAGAAAAGAATACAAAGGTATGACAAAGATATTTTTGTCACTGTCTTGGTAGATCACTTGATGGCAGTGCAAGGGCCACATCCTTTTGACGGCCGTCTACTGTGACTGCATGGCTTGCTACAGGATGGTTGCAGACAGAGCTCTGGGCAGCTCCAGGGCACACCTAGAGAACTGGAACCATTTAAGCCCTCTTTAACTGAAACTTAATACCTTACTAAAGTCATATTGGTATTTAAAATGCATCCACTGAGAAAAATGCCGCATCCCAGTCATGACTCATCACTTAGCATAGCAGTAATGTTAGTAAATACCAAGGATAGTCACTCAAGTTTATGATTTTATTTTGCATACATATAGTCACACTGACTAGAATACTTAAACACAGTAGATATAAGTCCAGTGGTTTATGTTTGCTACAGAAATCAATTTCATCTTTTAAGTGAGCAATCATAGAACAAATATTCAGAGTACTATTGGCAGACTATCTGCAGAGGTCTACAGAATACACAATAGCAATAATGCGCGTTTTGCATAATGGCTAGACATAAAGAGAGGAGAGAACAGAACAGAGAGCTACAAAGAACAACAGCAGCTTTGGAATCAGCCACAAACATGATAAATAAGGAAACTAGGAAAAGACATGAGTAAACGGAAAGCTTTATAACTTAGAGGGAACTGAACAAAAGAAGCATGCCAGCCCTGAAGAGAAAGTCCCAATAGAACAAAACCAACATTGCAACCTGGATTACTCTGTACTACAAAAGTGATTTTAAAAAGAGAGAAGATACTGACTCAGGAGGATTTATTTAGAAGGCTAGTGGGGTGGAAGTGGGAAGAGACCAAATCAGAAGGATTTATTTAGTAAGCTTGTAGAATGGAGGTGGGGGTGGGACCTCTGACAGCCACTCCTCATGGAGAGTCAGGGTATAATTTCTTCCTCTATGTCCTATTTTTTCATATATTCAATGTTTTCACACTGTATTCATAAAATAACACTAGGAGATAGGGGTGGGGGTAATATAATTATGTTATAAGAGTTCTTTGTCTTCCCCAAATTCTCAACTCAACTCCTATATATTGAATAACTAATAAAAAGGAACATGTGTAAGAATATGTTTATGGCGTGTAATTAGCATAACAAAAGAATGATTGATATCTTGTCAGATTTTCTGAGAGACTGAACAGTTTTGCTTTTGTTTCCCAATCACATCTGGCAGAGCAAACCCACTTCCTCCTTCATGATGACCTATGAGCCATCCTCACTGCTCCCAGGATGAACACTGATCCATTCCTGCTGCTATTGGGCCTCTGCCCTCTCTGTTTTTCTCTGACGACCTCCTTCTCCCTCCCAGCCATATTCTGCTCCCTCCCCCTCCAAACCCATCTCCCTCCACTGACATCAAATACAGCCTATTCTTCAAGGTCCACAGTGTCCTTTCCTTGACCAACTCCTCCCTATTGCTGTGCCCCTCTCTTCAGTACTTCTCACTAGTACATGGTACCACAGAGGTAGCAGGTTATTGTTTTCTGGTCATTTCTTTCTTTTTATAATGAAATCTGACAGTTTCCTCCAGGGATTTAAACCCATAGAGCATTTGTCCTTGGTTAAGGAAGACATGACAAATGCCATTATCTAAAGCTTTCAACTGCTGAAATAAATCTCCGAGAAAGCTGACAAGATTCAAAGAGCACAGGATTAGAGACAGAATATTTGGGTTCAAATCCAGACTCTGACACCAACTCACTGTCCGCTCTAAAACTCATTAACTTCACTGGGCCTCAGATTGCTCACATGCAAAATACGATTTTAAGGATGACAAGAGTTCTCTGGTGCTCGGCAATCACAAGGCCCTGCGACCTTGCTCCATGACAGGTGACACACACACTCAGACCCATTCAAACACACTTATGTGAAGTGTTCTCTGAAGTTGGTGTCAACTTTAAAATGTTAGATCTGATCTACCTCTTGAAATAAATCCTCATTTCTCCCCTCCTGTTATCAGTTTTTTGAAGATGCTTCAACCATGACAAAACAATAACAAGAAAAATTAATTGATGAACTGAAAAATCCTTGCAGTGACAAGGACACACACACACACACACACACACACACACACGCACACACACACGCACACACACACACAAGGGAGAGAGAAAAGAAACCCTGGCCACTGCATTTTTTGCAGTCCTTGTTTATCTCAGGTTTTAAGGTTTTATTTACATCCTTAAGAATAGAAAACCTAAGTTGTTAATAAAGAGAAATGTGTAAGTGCTCATCTTGTCATTAACTAACCTTGAGTAAAGCACCTATTTATAATTACTTTCAACCCCTTGGGACACATGATGCTGTATCCTTTGCCACTTAATTTCCCCTCCACACTGGCACCTTCACTATCATTTTTTTAAATTAACATAAATAAAGTTTAAATTTGTTTGGGAGTTTAAGTAAAACACCTCTTGAATACATTGAAATACTATGAGTAATGCAAGGCTGGATATGGGAATCATTCAATGGCATTGTGTTCTAGACAGACACAAAAGGAATGGAAAACACACAGTTTCTATCTCCCAAAAGTGTGATATTTGCAGCTAACCTTTATCAAGGTCTCGCTGTGGGCCTTTTCCTACTTAGAGCCATCCTTAGCATACATGCCATGAGTGCCTTCATCTTAGTTATGTTTGGACAGAACAATCTGACAACTACTACAGAGCTCTGTATCAACAAGGAGCTCCTTCATGGCCAGGGAGAATCTGAATTGATAAAAATAGAAGAACATAGAGTGAAAAGGATTACAGTTGAAAATCAAATTCCTACAGAAGGTGACATTGGAGTCAGTCTTGAAACTGTTATTAGGTACAAATAAATATTATTAAGGGGGAAGGACATGCCAGAAAAAAAGGATAGTGTATGGCAAGAAAAGTCTTATCACAATAATTATCACACCTCTACTTGCCCTGCTCCATGTCAGACATCCGCACTGCAAGGTAAAAGCCATCAACTCTGAGACTCCATCTTGCTTATAGCTACAACTGCAACACCTAGTATACCTACAATAATAAAAGCCTAATATGCTAATTAGCTTGGATGTCCTTCTGGAGGTCCTTCTGAACGACCTTCAGGATGAAACTGGGGCTGTGAGGAAAGCCCAGGTCCCAGGTGCCAGAGAGAAGCCAGTGCCAGCAGCCAGGGGAAGGAAGGCCTACTCTTGCATGAATTTCCTGCATCGGGCTTCTAGTAGTAATATAAACGGAATGAAAGAAAAGATGTGTATCACTTAGTCGATTGAATTATTGGCCTAATTAGTTATTCATCATGTATCCAGGACTTTTGTAATATAGTTTTTCAGTTCCTCCCTAAAATTGTAGGTGTACTTTATCACTTCCATTATGGAGTAAATGTTTGTGTCCATCCCTGAATTCATATGTTGATGCCCTATCCCCCAAAGAGATGTTACACAGAAGTGGGGCCTTTGGGGGTAATTAGGTTTAGGGTAGGTCATGAGGGAGGGATCCTTATGTTGGGCTCAAGTGACCTTATGAGAAAAGGAAAAGGGAGATCTCTCTGTCTAGGCACAAGCATGGAGAAAAGGCCATGTGAGCACCCAGTGAGAAGACAGCTTTTTACAAGCCAGAAAGAAGGCTCTCCCCAGGAAGCGAATTTGCCTGCACCTCGATCTTAGATTTCCAAGGCACAGGACTGTGAGAAATAAGTGTCTTTTGTTAAAGCCACCCAGTCTATAGTATTTTGTTATAGCAACTCAAGCTGACTAAGACATACTTGTTGACTTTGGATTTGGCCATGTGATTTACTTTGGCCAATGAAGCTATAGTGGATATGATCTGAGGGTTGAAATGTGCTTGCTTTGTCCATGTGCTTCTGCTAACACCCCAAGGAATACACAGCAGAGTGCATATGAGTGTGAGAGCTGAAGAGGCAGTTTAATAGAGTAATACTGTATAACAGAGTTGAAGCAGCATAATGTTGTATGTGTTAGACAGTGGAGTTGGAAGTAGGAATGAGATGAGGAGAAAGCAGTTGAGGAATAGTCTTCATAATCAAATTTAAGAGTTTACATTTCAACAGGGAGTCTGAAAAGCAATTATATTAAAGACTGTTTACAGTGGAGTTGCATAAGATAAACCAGAAATTAGAGGCTACAAAATAAAGCATTCTTCAGAGCAATTCTGCCCTGCTCAATGACAAGGGTTACAATCTACTGTCTTTATGTCATTTTCTTTGACAAAGCAACCAGGATCTTGTTTTACAGTGTGTTAGGTAACAGCTGTGGGTAAATATTATCCTCAGTCCAACCCAAAGGCTTGATTATCAACATTTCTTATTCGGATAGTCATAATCAATGTACATTATACACACACACACACACACACACACACACACACACACACACACACACACCTGGCAACATTCGAAAAACCAAATAGAAGAAACTAAGCAACAAAAGAGGATTTGAATTCCTGAATGCCAAGTGGCTTAACCACCTTCCCCTTAACCACTCAGCCACTTCACTGGGAGGTGCCAGAAGGCTTATTGATGTTAATCCTGAGATTTTTGTAGCTAATACGCACAAGCTGGCAATGCCAGAAGCTCAGGCTGTAGAAATTAATAAACTAAATTCCCAGGGGCTGGGAACTCAGAAAACAATAAAGGTCCAAAGGCATTGAAATCAGAGCCCTGGCTGCCCAGCACAGAACTCCTGGACTTCAACGTCAAGTTCAGATTTGGCTCTTAGTGCATTTTATACAGTGTACTTTGGGTCCTCTCATAATTGGCCTCTCTGAAACAGGATGAAAGTCTCTGCTGTGTCTCCATTGAGAACAGGTCTGGACTCAAGCAGGGATTTGTAGGTAGGAAGTGAATGGTAGGATTAGCAGACCATTTTCTATCCCCATAGTGAGAGTTTATTCTAAGTTAAACTGCCTGCAAGGCAATAGACACTTTTGCAACTTCTACCAAATTCAGGATACATGTAGAAGTTACTGCCCACATGTTTCACATTACACCAATATTGCTTCAATTATCATTTCTTGGTTTTATCACTAAAGCAGAATATATGCCCTATCCCACTGTTACTTACTTTTCAAGTCTACAATTGAGACACACATTCTATGTTTAGTAGTTTATTTTTCTACTAGAGGCCCGGTGCACAGATTCATGCACCTGTGGGGTCCTTCAGCCTGGTCTGCAGGGATCAGGCTGAAACTGGCTCTCTGACATCCCCCGAGGGGTCCCAGATTGAGAGAGGGACCCCACTGGTGCACGAATCTGTGCACTGGGCATATAAGGTCTTTGGTTAATCTCTTCCCACCCTGCCCCCTCCCTTCTTCCCTGTGAGATTCATCAGTCTGTTCCATGTTTCCATGCCTGTGGTTTCTGCTCTTGCATTGAGCGTCTGCCCCCTGGTGGTCAGTGAGCATCATAGCTACTGGCTGGTCAGCCGGTCGTTTAGGCTTTTATGTAGATAAGTTGTTATTCTCTTTCTTTCCTTCAAATTCTAATATTTATAACTAAAAACCATTGAATAATATATTCTGGTATTTTTCCTTCTTGTAAAAGCAGTTAAAAAACGTTTCAAACACTGAGTTTTGTTAAGGTAAGAAATAAAGAATTTATTTTCGCCTTAAAGCAGAAAGAGCAACTTCTTTTCCAGATTATCAAGTCTTTATTTGGCAAATGTATCATTAGGAAAATGTCTTTTTTTAAAGACCTTGAACTTCAGTGCTTTCTTAATTGTGAAAATCATTAAGTTTCCAGAAATGACATTATTTGCTAAAGCTCATATCTATTAAGCAAAGCATACCCATTGTAGTTATTAAGATACCAGGGAATCACTGCATCAGTAAGGAGGCAGGAAAATAGGAGGCCACAAACCGAAGTTAAAACATTCCCACTAAGACACTAATTGCATAAACAATAGAGAGCAAATGAAACTTCTGCTTCTCCAAAGAGGGCTCTAAGTCAGTCCAATCTACTCTAATCATGCTACATCACCCACTGTAGCTCTTCTTCTTTGAAGGGGGTGGGGAGTGTCTCTAGTAGCCTTTCAGGACTCTTCCCATATCCCCTGACATCACTGAAACCTATTCTGCATGTTATCTCTACCATGAGGCCTGTTGAATAAATGCATATGTGAAATACAATGAACGAGTAGATGGATATAAGCTTTGAATAAGTAACACTAGTATGACTTCCTATTAAAGTTATTTCAACTGTTTTAGGTCAACCAGAATCAGTGGGCAAGATGGTGAGCTACAGAATTCCTTTCTTTATAGTACAAACAGCTCCTTTCACGGTAGCTCTATCCATCTCTGATCACCAAGGACACTCTGGATAAGCCTTGATATCCAGAGTTGTCAATACGATTTAGACAAGACTGAAGAAAAGACCAGAAAGTAATTCGACTTTCCCCCATACGGTGAATGAAACTATGGTACGAATGATGGTTATAACAGTTTTTTTTTAATGCCTATTGGGAGGCAAGATAAGAAGAGCATTATTGGTAGTCTAGGTCAGTGGTCGGCAAACTCATTAGTCAACAGAGCCAAATATCAACAAATTGAAATTTCTTTTGAGAGCCAAATTTTTTAAACTTCAACTATATAGGTAGGTACATTGTTATTAACTTAATTAGGGTACTCCTAAGGCTTAGGAAGAGCCACACTCAAGGGGCCAAAGAGCCGCATGTGGCTCGCGAGCTGCAGTTTGCCAACCACGGGTCTAGGTTAAAATGGCTTATTTCTTCTTGTGTGTGTTTAGTTCTCTGCCTTTTCTTTTATGTATACATGTTACAAGCATTAAACACATGATTAAAAACTGTTTAATTAATAGGGCATTATGTTTTTAATAAAAGCATATAACCACAAATTACACTTACACATAAAAGCTGTCCCCAAGTTCAGTGTCCGGTTACTAGACTAAAAATTCATTACTTAGACCAATTTAATGGGCAAGTTTGGATTGAACTGTGTTGTGGAGTGAACCCTGGGCTGGAAGTCAGCTCAGCTGGGGCTCCATCGCTAAACAGCTTTCCAATGGGAAGGAAGAGGCTTGGAAGTCAGCTTTTGGTTTAGCTTAGTAGCTGGGTGACCTTGGACAGATTATCACTCTTATCCATAAGTTAGAACTTCTGGTTTCTAGAACTGTTGAGTTATTACATTAGGGAATAGGTGTAAATGGCTTAGCACAGTACAACATAAATGATAACTAAAAATATCTACACTTTGGGTGCTTCAGTTAACTATAGTTCAGTTTTCTTTCTTTTTATGATTTATTAAAAAAATTTAAGATCATTTTTTGTTCCATAAAAGGATATTTTTAATATATTTTTATATGTTCTCTGTTTAATTATTCCCCAGAGCAGGTATCAGTTCAACTTTTGTATACCTCATAACATTTGCATCATTGATCAAATTAATTTATTTTAAGGTCTATTTAGCACCAAAGATATGTACCTGAGTAATTCTCATAGTGCTGATTTTTAATATTTAATTCAAATTCTGCATTTGCCTATCTACCTATCTATCATCTATCTATCATCTACCTATCTATTTCTAGTTTTTAGCTATAGATTTGCTTTCCTTTCACTGGAATGGTGCTATTTTTCTGACTATAACCATGTTCTTATTCTATTAATTTCAATGCCTCATTGAAATCTATTCTTAATTTTCAATTCAAAAATATTTAACAGGGATTTACATAACCCAATGTAATTGGGCATGAAACAATTATAGCAAAACTGCAGTGCAGCAAGCAAAGAGTTTTGACTACAGATGATGTAGTAAAATATGATAATGGATGCTGAGAGATAGGAAGCAAACACAGCAAAAAGGGTTTCTGATACTGACACCTGCTCTTTCTGCTATATTATATGATATTTAGTGCTTTAAAAATATTTGTTTGTTTCATTAAAGTCCTAAAGGCATTGTTTGTGTTTTTCTCTATAAAAATTATAAAAAGGAGAAAAGTCAAAATGTCTTTCAAAAGACAAGTCAGATGTGGTGGTTAATTTGTGAGATCAAGGGAAGCCCCTATACTCAATTACTTCCAAAACATCTAATATATGAACAGGTAGGAATAAAAATGTGATCTAGGCATAAAAACAAAGGACGCCACATGGCCAAGGTTAGAACCAAAGTTGACCATTGGCCTGTGGGATCTGTCTGTGGTGAGCGTGCAATTTCAATGATCTGGTAATGATATGGAAGAAATCACACATTGCCAGTGGGTATGCTAAGGCTTCTATTTCTTAGGAGGAAGTAAGGTGAGATTTATAATAAATCTTTCTACACAGTTTGGGAAGCATGAAAAAGTAAAATGTTTCTGCTCTCGAAGGACTTGTCTATTGGGATGGGGCAATGAGACAATTATATAAAACAATCAGTCAAGCATCATGATAAGAGGCATATGGGTGCTTTGAAATCACAGGGAAGTTAACCCTGAGCTCATCCTTGTAGGACAGATCAGAATTAGGAAGAGGGAAGAAGGGATGCCGTCCATATACATAGAATAGTGTGTACAGTGGCACCAAGATAAAGCAGAATCTGAAATGTTTCCAGATTGTGATGTTCTCTGTAGGTGAGCAAGCAAAAGCAGGTAAGGAGGTGGTGTCTTTGGGATATAAGGAGGTTGGGATAAAACTTGGTTGGGTTACTTGTCAAATTTATTGCAGCAGTGGATATCATTCAACCAAAGTGATCTAACTTTATACATTTCAGTTTAAGGGTGCAGTACTTAAGCTCATAAAAACTGAATTTTAAGATAAAACAATGCCAACAAGCCCTAACTGGTATGGCCCAGTGGATAGAGCGTCGGCCTGCGGACTGAAGGGTCCCAGGTTCGATTCCGGTCAAGGGCATGTACCTTGGTTGCCAGCACATCCCCAGCCGGGGATGTGCAGGAGGCAGCTGATTGATGTTTCTCTCTCATCGATGTTTCTAACTCTCTATCCCTTTCCCTTCCTCTCTATAAAAAATCAATAAAATATATATATATATAAAAAAAACAATGCCAACAATGAAATGGACCAATAAATCCCCCTAGTGGTCCAGTTACCTTTTTAGAAATCTAATAAGCAACAAAAGTGAAGTTCTCACATTTATTGACATTAAGACACCTCAAGGGATTTACAGATATTTGTCATTTTTCTGGTTTACTCCCCCAAACTCTATTTCCACATGTAATTTGTAGCTGGCAATGGAACTTGTGCAACTGCAGCTGTTATAAGACATGACAAAGGGCATATTTCAAGAGAAGGTGACAGGTTTTCAAGATTTGTGGTGATAATGGGATTGCATGACACTACTATTAATAGCTTCAGAACAATCTCCTTCTAGTCATAATTGGTTGAGTTGTCACATGTGTTTTGTGATCATATTTGACAATGCAGATATTCAAAACTCTTGAAAAAATACAATTTCAAATGAGAGTATCACTAAAACATTAAGGCAGTAAAATAGCCATTAAGCCAACATGGAAATCAATTGTGTCTCTTCATGACAGCATCACTATTTGAATTACAACAGAAAATGCTGTCTTCACCTTTAAAAAATACCATTTCCTTGAGATTGATAGACAAAAAAGCAGAGCAAGTTTTCATTTTAGAAATCAGCCCATTCCCCCCTAAAAAATGTCCATATCCACAGGCCCCTTGTCTGTGTGCCTGTGTGTGTGTAGTAGTTCTTCAGGGCTTTGCCTAACTCTACCATCCATGAGCGATGAACTGCTGTCCTTTCTCCCCTGAGTGACCCCCATAATTCTGGGCTTTTGATGATTATGATCCTTTCAGTCCCTTAGTACAACCTGTGCCAGTTTGAAAACCAAACCAATATTTAACTCTGAAAGGGTTAATCTTAAATATAATACTTAGGCACAATCTATATATATTCAGTTCTTAATCTGAGACCAGAAAAAAAAATTACAACTCTACTTCGATTACCGTAGCCTCTACCTAAAATTTAGCATTTCCTTTCATTGTAAACGCAGCGATAATAGCACTGTCTACAATAAAGATCGTGGTTATTTTCATATGACATGACAGTTGGTACAGAAATTTCAAAACATTGTTTATACTTACCTTGTCTTTGAAATTAACCAAGTTATTAGAATGGTCACAAGATCCTATTTCATACAATATTAAAGCACATATATCTTTTATCACAAATT
Organism: Myotis lucifugus; assembly: GCF_000147115.1. Taxonomy (NCBI): domain Eukaryota; kingdom Metazoa; phylum Chordata; class Mammalia; order Chiroptera; family Vespertilionidae; genus Myotis; species Myotis lucifugus. Next base: position 4,611,809 of record NW_005871125.1, read on the forward strand.
TTTTGAAAAACAATTTTTTAAAGAGTAGCATTGCTTTGTTTTATTTTATTTTTTTAAGACCTCACCTGAGAATATGTTTTTATTGATTTTTTTTTTTTAGAGAGAGAGGGGGAGATCCCGCAACCTAGCTATGGACCCTGACCAGAAATCGAACCCACCCACCTTTCGGTGCATGGTAGGACTCGTCAATCAACTGAACGACCCTGCCAAAGCTAAAAATATTTTGATAACTGTATTTCAATTCTATCAGTTTTCTTTGTCAACAGATGTATTTTATGCATTTTAAGACCTGAGATGTTTCATCTGACTCTCAAAGTATTCCATGTGCAAAAGAGATTAAGATTTTTTGTAGATTTTATATAAATAAATAAAATTGCTTGTTTCTAACTGTCCTTCCCATGAAGGAAAAACCCTGTGAAAACAAACAAACAAAAACCCACTCAGCCTTCTTGAGCTCATCAATGGATATGACCACATGGCTGCCTGAACTGCGTGGGAATCTCAGAGAGGCTAATTAATTAGTACAGTCTTGTGATATTTCCCATGGTTAGTCATTTATCTTGATTATGATGAATTCTCTGATCTGGCATGGTCTGAGCATCAGGTGTTCTAGTTAATAATGGCCCAGCTGAGAAAGAGAGAAAGTAAAAGTGTGAAAGATGTTGGTGTTGGTGCAATTTAGGCTGGGTCTGCAGGAGATGAGTGATTTTGTCAGCGGGCTTGCCTCCTATCATTGAGCCATCAGGTATCTAAACAGCAGCTAGGAAACTTCCAAAATGGTCTCCCTCCTCACTCTTTTCATTCTTCCTCTTTAAAGCCTTTCTTTAGAAACAGGATAGGGAATGAAGTTGCCAGCCACTATTTATTGAGACTTAAGATGATCACAAGCAGTAATGAGAAGAGCTGAACTGCCCTGGGAAGATTAACAATGTCTTTCGCACTTTTCCAATCCATGGAGTGTATCAGAAGTTTCCTCTCCGCGTGTTTGTGAAACTGTAATAAAGGATATTACTTTTTCACATTGCCTTAGGTCAAAGATACCGTGTCAAAGTCAAATACAAGTGAGTAAGACACCCACTCAGCCTGTGGTTAGCTGTACCTGAGATGAAACTTGCTTCCAAACTTAATTTGAACAGTATTTCAGACTACCATGAGGGGATGGTCCAAATATCTAATACATTAAATGTTTGAGTACAAAATAGTCAGATGAAAGAATTTACACAAAGAAAATTAAGAAGAAGAAGAACCAGAAAATAAAGAAAGGAAAGGAAGGGGGAGGGGGAGAGGGGAAGGAGGAAAAAGAGTCCCTGACCATGGGCTAAGCATGCAATGAATTAACGCCTTATTCACTTTTCTATCTTTGACTTTTGAGTTCCCCTTTCTTCTTGAGTTAATGTTTTTTCTCCCCTTCTTGAAACTTGTCTGCTAGCATCACTCTATCAATCTTATCTGATTCTCCACTTGTCTGACTTTCTCAGTCTCCTTTGTTGGCTCATTTTATTTTGCCCATTAAATGTGGTGTCCCCTTAGGACTGCCCTCAGCATTTTCTCCTATTTCGCTAGTAACTCTGTCTGCAAGGTGAAGGATAGATGGGCAAGGCCTAGTCATTGGCTCTCAAGGAGCAGCTCACAGTGCTAGTTGGGGTGACAAATAATAACAATCATGCACAGAACTTTCTGTGTCTCTATGGGATGGATACATCACCCAAACTGGGCCTTCGAAAAGAGCCACTTGAGAAGTGTCTTAATGGATGAGTAAGACATGGCTAGACAAATGAAGAAGGAAAAGAGAGAGCACATGACCCGGCTGGTGTGGTTCAGTGGTTGAGCGTTGACCCATGAACCAGGAAGTCATGCTTTGATTCCCGGTGAGGGCACACTCCTGGGTGTTGGGCTATAACCCCATTATGGGGCATGCAGAAGGCAGATGATCAATGATTCTCTTTCATCAGTAATGTTTCTCTCTTTCCCTCTCCCTTACTCTCTCTGAAATCAATAAAAACATTTTTAAGAGAGAATACAAAGGTCAGAAGTAACGGGTAACTTATATGCAAGGGATTACAAGCAATTAGATGTTCCTGGACCATGGAGTTTGAATGAGAGAAGGAATGGCAGTAGAGGATATTTTGAATAATTATTAACATCATTCAGGGAAGAAGTTAAAAGTGAATATGAATTATCTAAATCAAGGGAGAATATAGCCTTTCCTGTCACCAAATTCATCTGAAATGACAAGGACATCACAATTATAAATATGCAAAGCATGGAGATGTTGGGTTTTTAAATAACTCTACCCAGCCGTCCAGATCTTGCAGTGACTGTGAGTCCAGGTAGGTGGGACTGTTTATATCCTCTTGGGATTAGTAATTTCTCTGTCTGGTTCCTTCCTCCTGCCTCTTTTCAGATCCTTCCGGAATAATTCCATTCTGATCACTTTTCAATTTGTCTTCGTAAACTCTGTACAGAAATCATACCCCTGAGAAGAAGCATCCCCAACCCCAATTCTTCTTCCACTGGGGTCTATTGGCTCATCACTATTCAGTGGCCTCTATCTGTCTATAACTTTGGTGTCTAGCTTCAAATAAAGCTCCAAAGTTATAGAAGAAATGGTTCTCAAGGTAACGTGCAGGGCTGTCCTTCAAACAGAAACCAGGACTTTTCTCAGCAAGCCCTGAGGCTTCTCTCCCCTAGGACCGGTCTGAAAGTGCAGTGTCCTGACTTTTTCTCTCTTTTGGAGACTTGGGAAAATTCCAAACCCATGTCTTCTTATTTCTATATGCAAACAGGAATAGTGATTTAATTACTTCTTCCCTAACTTTGTCCTGAAAACAAGCACTATAACATGGCAAACTTTGAGTAGCCAAATTTCCATTTAAATTCCTGTGAACAGAGATGTTTTTATAAAAGCCAAGTGTTGTTTTAAATACACAAGAAAAAAGCCACAAAATTTTTGATTTTAAAAAATATCAAGCTAAATTTTAGAACACTCTAGGAAGATGCCAAGATCTTTCTCATTGTCTTTCTTCATTCCTTTTCCTTTATCTTTCTCCCTTGTTTCCTTATTTAGAATTCTCCGGGGAGTGAGGGGGACAGAAATATGCTGACCAAGATTGCACCAAATGAAACTAGTTAAATAGATTTCTAAGGTTTATGTATTTCTGAAAGTTTACTCTGGGTTCCTGAGGAATAGAATTGTCACTATTTTATATTTTCTAAAAGTCATAACCCTCAAAGAGACAGAGACACATTTTGTTTGCTCCCTCACCTTTGAATGAGTTTCCTGTTGAGTTCATTAGTCTTTCCAGAACCATTTTTGTCCCTATTTGGCACTTCCCTGCCGTCAAGAACCAAAATTAATCTATCATTCTCAAACTAAGGATAATTTGGAGCTAGTCCAGACCTGGGGATGCTGCTAGCAGTCTTAATGGTGACTCATGCAGTCACAGCCAAGACATTACAATCATGGTTCTGGGAATGGGGGCTTTGGATTCAAATTCAGACTTCGCCACTTAGAAGATATGTGAGTTTGGGCAACTTGATTTCTCTCTGTATCACTTTCTTTACTGCAGACTTTGGATACTAGAACCTACCCTGCAGGGTTGTTTTGAGAATTAAATGAAATATATATATATATATATATATATATATATATATA
>NW_005871125.1:4615563-4697831 GCF_000147115.1 Myotis lucifugus
AACCTGGAATGGAATAAATTATTAATAAATCAAAGTCCTAATAATTGTGGTATAATAATAAAATCAATCCAAAAAGATTTAAGTCACTGCCTGCTAAACCACTCACATGTAGTGAGTAATTGGACTGCTCAGGTTCAGTGAGTAATCAGCCCAAGTAATACACCAAGTCCAACACTACACCTTTTGGTCTTTTATGACCCAGAGAACAGGCTCTGCAGACTACACAAGATACACAGAGAGAAAACAGAAATAGAAGGTTAGACTATGCCGTGCCCTGCTTGAGACCTGCCTAATCCCGGGGTCCATGCAGTAAATCTCAGTTCTATGGGAACCTCCTCCCTGCCCAGCATACCACTACATCCAGGGCACTGCCTTGAGGGAGTGTATTAGATGGCCAAGCCCATTCTTTTTTAAATATTGACTTTAGAGAGGAAGGCGGAGGGAAAGAGAGATAGAAACATCAATGATGAAAGAGAATCATTGATCGGCTGCCTCCTGCATGCCCCAAACTGGGGATGGAGCCCACAACCCATGCATCTGCCCTGACTGGGAAGCAAACAGTGACCTTCTGGTTCATAGGTTGACGCTCAACCACTGAGCCACTCCGGCTGGGCAGGGAGATACTTTTGGATGATCAGCTCTTTGTTATGTTTCTTGGATCGTGTATGTTGGTGGCATTCGATTCTGGTCTTTATCACAGAGAGTGAATAACATGTATTAATTACTCTTAGTGGGGGTGGTAACACCTTCTAAAGAGAATTTTGAAATTCTCTTTGCATTTTTATTTGTCACAAGGACAGGGGGAGCCCTCCTTATATGCACTGGGTGAAAACCAAAGTTATTTCATATTCCACTCAAGGGAAAACTGTCCTTTCCAAAGTGACACTAACACCCACTCGGGGAACATTTAGGAGATGGGACACAGTCCAGAATGACTGTATACAAAATATTTTAATCATAAAGTAAGAGAGGAAAGGAGATAGTGTAAAGTTTCTTTAAAATGTGAAAAGGAAATGCTATGGAGAATATCTGGAGAGTAAAAGAGGCAGCCAACGGAAATCCAGTTTTGCCAGACAGGGTCAAGTATGAAGACTCACACACAACAGTAAGTCCAGAAATTCAGGGTCCCAGGCTGTAGGTAAGATATATTTTTTAAAAAACCTATGCTATAATTATTGTTGTGTCAGAATATATAAGCTTATGGGCAAAGAGTAAAAGTAAAACAGTAAAAACAAAGGCATTTTTAAAAAAGTGCTAGGGAAACAGGACTACACATGATTTTTCTGTCTTTTAAGAGTAAAAACATTGTGAAACATCCATAGACTAAAAACTGACAAGCATATGACTCCTTAATCATAGTGAGGATGAAGCTAGTATTAAAATAGATACTTCTGCCTGGGGAGCAACCCAAGAATGGAAGGCAACAGACAAGAAAAATATGGCCCTGGCTCCTTTGTTTTTAAAAAATAGCCACCTGGTTCGGGAAGTTTTAGTTGCAAACTAATATTATATTTTTTTACTTGTCCTAATTAACCTAGTGCGCTTTTCATGTACCTTTTTATATCTGAGAACTTTCAGAATTCACCATTCTCGGATTCTCTTTTCAAAAATCTAAGCATTTTTCTGTCTCTTATTTGAAGTGGCATTTCCTTCCCCTTGTGGTAACTTATTCTGCTGTTTGCTACACTTTCACTCACTGTCCCTGTCGGACTTCACTTTTTATATAGGCTTTTTTTTTCTTTCCCCAAAGCACACAGTATATGGATTCATTTTATGAGCTATCTTTTTTTTTTTTTTGCCAATCTTTTTTTTCTATGGCACAAATTTTGTTTCAGGTCTCAGGAGCATCTTTGGTTTAAGCCAGCATGGTCACAAAATCCTGGTTACTTACCATCCTTTTCCTTATTATATTACCCACAAAGTACAATAAAACATACAACATTTGTCCATTTACCTTAGTTGCTTATCAATTTTTGATTTTGTTGGTGCAATAAAAAGTATGCTGCTGAGTGTTTCTTAGAGTTTTCCATTTTAGATGTTTCTATTATAAAAACAATGTTATGTATGTATTAATTTTAGCTCATAGAAGTTAGTTCCCTGGACACGAAGTAGGCTCTGAAAACTCTTAAAAAATATATATTTTTCTGATATTTCCTTAGTTTGCTGTGTTTTATCAGTGGACCCTTCCTCTGCCCTAGTTCTCACAATGTCATGCCTCTTTTTCTCAACTTCTGGCCAGCGCCCCCATGAGTTCTTGCCTTGTTGATAATATTTCAAGGGGAATCACAATATTGTTTCTGTTTAACTGCTGAGTCCCTCTTTTCCATATTCCTCCTTTCTAAGACTTTCTAGGTCCTAAAATATATACCTCCCAGGAGCCCAATTCACACAAGAAGCAAGCACCTTTATCTCCTAGAAATATTATTTCTCTCACCCAAGGAAGTCCCATACAGCTAAGTATGAAAGAAACCACCCTGTGGGGGAATTGCTTCCTGGGCACTGCGGCCAGGACCAGAGAGCAGCAGGGCCCTTGGAGAGCCATGCCATCAATGAAAACAACAGCCTGTGCTGCTCTGAGATAGGCCATGGCTCCCCATTCATCCCATCACTGAGTGCACATTTCTCACGGACACTGGAAAAGGATGTGCGATTGTCACTGTCCTTGGCCTCGAACTCCAAAAGATGCTGCAGTGTCTGTGTGTAAATGTAAGTCCTTCCCTACCCTCATTCCAATTCTGAAGGAGCCTGCACTCCCATGCTGCTCGCTCTGTGGGTATGTCCCCACATGATTGATACTCAACACTTTTAACCAGCTGTTTCCTCCCCATGTGAACGTTTCCTGCACCGACTTTCCCTCTGCCCAGGAGAGCTGTAATAGTTTCCTCTGATTGCTCTCGTACCTTTCCTATGTTTCCCCCAATCAAAGTTGCCTCTCCATTTGCAGTCAAACCACATATCTTTCCGTCCTCAAGTCACCGGGCTCCCCATCTCGTTTCCCTTTGTCTTGATGTAGCAATCTATTTTAAAATTCCTGTGAGTGCCTTAGAGTGTCAGAGAAAAGCAGCATGTTATGTATGAAACAGGAGACAGGGACAAACAGAACATTTTAAAAATATCTAAAAACTGTGTATGTGGGGGAGGGTAGATGGCTTTGGAATTATTAAAGAAACACACGGCTACTAACTATACATATGTGCGTGATTCTAACAATCCTTCAACAGCAAACAATATCTGACTGTAGCCTATACTTCCACAATAACAGCTTCAAAATGTATTTTAAAAATTATGGCTACAAATATTTTCAGATACACAAAAGATGAGAGAAATATTTGCCAGCAGATTTACCCTACAAAATGCTAAAGAGAGTTTTTAGGCTGAAGGGAGACGGTACCAGATGGAAATTCAGATCCACAATAAAGAAGAAAGAATCCTGGAAAAACTCAACTTTCCTAAATTCCATCTGAATAAGATGAACAATTTACTACCTTGTCACTTCCCTCTGTGTTTGTAGATCTCTGTCTCTCAGAGACAACTGCCCCCAGGAAATCAGTGCCATAGCTATAAAATTCTAAGCCTCTGACTCTATCATGAAATAGAGCAGCAAGTGCTTCGAATGTCCTAGTGCAAGCCTAACCTGAATTCTCAGCCATAAACTCTAATGATTATAATAATTAACATCTACTGAGTACTTACCATGTACCAGGTATTTTCCCCCCAAGTTGACTCCTTTTGTTTCATTTTATTCTCATCACAACCTCCTGAAGAATGTTTATTACAGAGGGGCCTTGAGGTTCTGAGAGTTGGAGCAACTTGCTCAAGTTCACAAAGACAGAAACAATGACTTGGCCTCATCACGCTTTAGTGCTCTTGTTCTTAACCACTATGCTCTATGATGCTTTATATTAATTCGTTAAAATGTCTGTTCGTGTTCTTTAGCAAGAATTTTTCATTATAAACCAGGGTGAATTTTCATAGGGCCCTTAGATGACACCACCCCAGGGAGCCCATCACAGACAATGCAATATAAGGTGGGTCTCTCAAGTTGGGCAATGCCAGAATCCCGGGCAAACTATTTCTTTCAATGAGATTATTCTCACCATCCAATAATGAGACCTTTGTGAATTTCCAAGATTTAATAAAGAGGCAAAATAAAATGGATTTGGTAAGAAGAGAACAGGGTGACTGATGTGGCTGTCAAACTTCAGTGCTCTCCAAAGTCACCTGCAGGGGCTTGTTACACATGCAGATTTCTGAGTCTACCAGCAGGTGCTGGTTTCAGGGAGTTTAGGCTGGATCCCAGGACTCCAAATGTAATGGAGTGGATAGAAGAAAAGGGCTGATAGGTACATATTTCTTGAGCGGGGCGGGGGGTGCTGAAATATTTTTAAATTAGGTTATTGTGATGGTTTCAAAATTCTGTAACTATATTAAAAAGCATTAAATGGGTGAGCTGTATGGCATATAAATTGATTCTCAAATAAGGCTGTTGAAAAAAAAGCTATGAGCAAAAATGAACATACAAGCATAGCCTTCCAGATAAGTCCTTCTGACTACAGACTCACAGAGAGCCTCGCAAAGAACAGGGCTGAATGGCCGTTTCTCCAGCTACGACAGAGAGATCTACAGAGGGACTGCATGCCCCTGTTCTCTTTTTGGTCCTTTCTATTCACTGCTCCTCCTTTCCATTTTGTACATTTTTTTCTGGGGGGGGGGTATAAATGAGAATGTTTTAGTAGCTATTTTCTCTATTGGCTTTTTACTTATGCCTCTTTTCATTTTTATAATAAATTTAATACATTTACTCTAGGATTATAGTGAGCATTCTAAATATACTATGATCAACACTGAGTTAATATTGTTTTTATATGTAATGTAAAGCATTTTAATTGATTTTTTAAAAATTTAAGAGAGAAAATAATCTCGGACATGTACCCTTTTATTTACCCTTATCAAAGACCTTTATTCTTTATTATAGATCTGAACTTCCATCTGCTACTCTCCCTTTAGCCTAAAAATCTTTTGCATTGTTAGTGTGAATCTTCAGGCAACCATTTCTTTCAACTTTTGTGTACCTGAAATATTTTTATTTAACCATCATTTTTGAAATACTTTTTTTTTACCATATAAAGAATTCTACAGTTGACAGTACAGTGGGGCCTTGACTTACGAGTTTAATTCGTTCCGTGACGGAGCTCATAACTCAAATTACTTGTATGTCAAATCACTGTGACGTTCGCTGCGCCAACTAGCGGTGGGGTATCTGAAGCTGGCTCGTAACCCGAATTTTTTTGAGCTTGCAACTCAAAGCAAAAAATCGGCCGAGAGACAGCTCGTATCTCAAAAAACTCGTTAGTCGGGACACTCATAAGTCAAGGCCCCACAGTATTGTTCAGTTTTTGTTTTAGCACTTCAAAGATTTTGTTCTATTATCTTTTTGCCTCTATTGCTTCTTTTTCATTTATTTTAATGGAATATAAAATGTAGTGTATTGTCCATTTTTATATATTTCCAGGAAACTAAAATATAAAAAATAGATGAAAAATTTTTGTGAGATGATTTTTGGGGTGTTTATATCCAAGGAAAAGATATATAATACATCTATGATCATTTCAACCCCCATAACTTTTCCATCTTGAAGTGCGGTTAAGACCGTTCGAGGAGTAGAGAAATGACAAAGATTGAACTTGGTCTTAGTGAAAAATCAGCCCAATCTTTAGGTAAAGACAGTAAAAGTTCAAGATTTCAGCATTCTGATCGCTGAAACGTATTTGTATTTAAATTTAGACAGTGCAAAATGTTTTCTAATTTTGCTACCTTTGCTATAATTACTACTATTACATAGTTCATTAATATAGTTACAACTAAACTACAGACTGGAATAAATCTATTTAAATGATGTGTTTAAAGCAAAATAAATAAAAGTCAAACAAGGCCTGCTATAATGAACTTGCCTAAGGAAAAATGTTAAGTATCTCTTTATAGTTAACAATGCCCAAAGTGTCTTCAAAATAAATACTAATAACATATTTCCATTTACTTATTCATAACTTCCCTTTTTTGATATAATCAATGACCTACACCACCTTAATTTCCCTTCTGAAATGAATAGCTACACTGTTAGGAACTGCGATTTTAAAAACAATTCCCTCCTGGTATACCTCTTTGCACAGTCCTACTATAGTGAGAGGCTATATTGAAACAAAGAAAAGCATTCACTCCTGTCGATTATTCACACTAGGTATCACTTTGTCTTTTCACTTAGAGAAAATAAAGGCTTGAAGAAATGTATTCATAACAGCAGATTTGACCTAGAAATTCAATAGGGCAGTGAGCCATCTGTCTCTAAAGAATTTATCACGGAAAATATTGAGCTCACATTCTTTAAAATTAAAAAAAAGAAATACTTTTAATAATTAAAAAGTTGTGATAAGCTTCAAATATGGACGCACTCTTACATGCTTGTATAACAAAGACACTTGCAGATTTGAGTACTCTAACTATATTCTCTAGGTTAGTTTTCCCTTTCTTTCCATTGTTCCTTATAATGTCATATTTACTATTATTCCCTGTGGCTGTAAGATCCTGGGGTCTTTCTCCACCTTCTACCCAGCTCCCAGCCTCTACTTACTCAGGAAAATTTCCAGGAGAGGAAATTACTAGGCAGAGAGGATTACCTTTGTTTTGGGCCTCCATCAGATTCAAACATAACATGCCAGCCCACAGGTTGCCCAGTATTTGCTGGTTTCTGCTGGTCAGAGCAAAGATACTCCTCTGGCTGGTGGCTTTCTTCATGCTCTCTAACCAGAGTCTCAGAACTGGTCTCACCTCCATCAGCTTCTTCCTCTGGTATTATTTCTTTAGCATTTCTTTGTGCCTGCCCTGGGCAGTGTGGCTCAGCTTGTTGGAGCATAGTCCCATACCTGAAATGGGCTCAATTCCCAGTCAGGGCACATACCTGGGTTGCAGGTTCAATCCCTGGCCCCTGTCAGGGTGCGTGCGGCAAGCAACCAATTGATGTTTCTCACATTGATGTGTGTGTTTTTTCTCTCTCTCTCCCTTCCCTTCTCTCTAAAAATCAATGAGCATATCCTCGGGTAAGCATTTAAAAGAATTTCTTTGTGCCACAATTCTTCAGTGCCTTTAAGAAAAATTATGATTCTTTCTTTCTACGTTTGCCTGGAGATTTCTGATTTTTATCACATGAATGAAGGCCTTGCATATCCTTCTGCATCCAGACCGGAAGTGGAACTTCTGATTCCAAGGACCTTAAAATCCGACTGAACACATACACAGAACTAGACTGGAGATGGCAGCTGGTAAGTAATGATAAGGACAATCTCCCAAGAGTTCAGAGGAGGAAGTAAGGTTGCCAGATACAATCCAGGTCATCCAACTGAACTTGAATTTCAGATAGACAAGGAATACATTTTTAGTAAAAGTATATTCCAAATATTGCATGAGATAGAATTATATTTTAAAATATCCCATGTTGATCTGATATTCAAATTTAACTGGAAATCCTGTATTTTTCACAAATTTGTCCCTTGGAGGGAGGGAGCGCTGGTAGGGAAAAGGCTCTGGATCAGTAAAAAAATTGAGTCAGGCTGTTGGAAGGACTGAGATGTTCAAAAATTACCACATAATGTATATGCAAATAAGTAGCAGGAGAAAGGATCAGAGAAATGTGTCAAGTTGAAAACCCCTGAGGATTCTGAATGCCAATCTAAGAAGAATGGACTCTATTTTGCTGGCAAAGATGAATGAGAAAGATTCATCGCCTCTCATTTTTGACCCCTTTAAAGGTAACAGTGGCAATAAGAATCAATTTTATGGTATAGGTCTTCCACAGCAAAGCCCTTTTCAGATTTTAAAGGGCTTTTTGCTTCAATAAGATTCCATTTTCCTTTTTTATGCTCTTCCGTACGCTTTTACAGTCTTCCTTTGTTCAGGTGTAAGAAATGATGATGGCTCTACTTTCAGGAATGTGAGACAAATAAGGTTTTCTATTTCTGCCAAATAAATGAAAATCTAGATCGTGTAGAAATTGACAAATGCCAACCAGACTTTGAACCACGCTTGTCTGAAGCAACTTGCTGTACTCCAGCGCACAATTACAAATCCTCCTTTCAAGCTCTTCAGACTCTCAGACCTGCCAAGAGCTAATTAACTGCTCTGATGGCGGAAAGATGTGGCCATGTAAGGCAGAGTTTCTGAATGACTGGAAGGTATTTCATTTGAATAAAAGGAGAATTAAAAAGCAGCAGTGAGCAAGAATGTTAGCAGTCAGAGAATCCCTATACTAAAGATTCCCATTTGATTTCAAAACCATGCGCTGGAAATTTATCACCGGGATGCATGTTTTAAAGTGCTAAGACAGCCTTCCATAGCAAAGAGCAGTGATGGGGGCAGCGAATGTGAGTTTGTGTTGGTCCAGCTTTCCCAGCAGAGACTGACCTCTCCTCCTTGAGCACCTTTCCGGCCCTTCTGATCATGAACATGAACAAGGATGATCCGTGCTTAGCATCACAGACAGAACAACTAAGCTTCCTGTAACATGTGTAATGGAATCAAGGGACTGCTTCCTCCTGACTATTTTGAGGAATATACTTGCATAATCTAATAAGTACCCTCATCATTGATTTGCAACTTGTTTTCTCTGCCGTCTAAGCCTCCCTCCCAGTCCCACTCCCAGGTCTGAGAAGTGGCAGCAGAGATGGGATTTTTTTCTTCTAAATCCTTTCTGAGAGAGCACTCAGATAACTTCACCCGAGGTCTCCTGGCTGCTTCTCTCTATCTCCTTCTTACTCAACCCAGATTACACTTTATTAATGAGAGGAAAATAACATTTCTTGATGTGCCAGGAACTTTCAGGTGTTATTTCATTAATTCTTAAAAGAATATCACCACAGTAGGGTTAGTCCCATTTTCAAGATGAAGAAACTAAGTCCTAGAAAGCTTTAGTATCTTTCCCATCATGTAAACTGAGGTGAGCTGACGCCAACCCCATCGGCGTTCTCCCACCCTAGCACACAGCATCACACACAGCCTTGCTTTCCTATAGATTCCTCAGCTCTGATTTTCTTTGTAGCTTATTCCTAATTCAATTCTTATTTCACATGAAATTAAAGGCCCTTGTAACTTCCCACCCAAAGGCTGAGTCCTTTTTTTTTAATGAAAAAAACCTCATTCCTTGGTTATTATCTATTTTATTAATGTGGCTACCAAAGAATGAGAAACAACCTCATGAAGAACATTTCTGAACCTCCTGCAAAACTTATTTTTAAATTGTTCTCAGGGTCTCTTTTTCCCAATTTTATCTTGTATTTGTTTTGACTGTACAGCTTAATAGTTAGAAAATCATAACTTTACATAGTGTTCCCCTCGATATTTACAGTATTCCAAATGGTACTATACATAGTAATCATAGTATTATTGACTGTATTTCCTAATGATTGGGTGAGAGAAGTGAAGGGACTAAGAAGCACAAATTGGTAGTTATAAAACAGTCACGGGGAAGTAGGTGGAGCACATTCCTCATTTCCCAGGAATGAGGTTGAGTTGTCCTTATGAAGTCATGTGTGGGTCAGCTTCCTGACTGGCCAGCATTTCTAGGAGCTTCGCCTTGCTTCAGCCCTGACCTGCAGTGTGTCAAGTAGAAAGTGCTATTTAGGTTCATAGCCAAGTGAATCCCTCTTCTACATAGGGATGTGATAAATTTTCAGAGCTAGTTTTGCAACTCATATGTACCTCCTCCCACAGAAAGCAGCTGAATGCATGCATATGAAATTTGTTTTACCAATAACACTAATGCTTTCATAGTACACACAAGATTTTTCTTCCAAATAATATCCTGCAACTTTCATTGAACTTAATTTTAACAGAACTCATAAAACATTCCATGTGTATTTAAAAGTATAAGAAAAATACATCTATCCTATATAATAAAAGACTAATATGCAAATAGACTGAATGGTGCAGATGCTCAATACAGGAGCTTCCCCTTGGTGGTCAGTGCATTCCCACAGGAGGAGCTCTGCTCAGCCACAAAGCCACAGCTGGCTCATGGCTGGTGAGCACAGTGGTGGTGGCGGGAGCCTCTCCCACCTCCACAGCAGCGCTAAGGACCCTTGGGGGATGTCCACCTGCCGGCTTGGCTCTAAGCTGGCAGGTGGACATCCTCTGAGGGGTCCTGGACTACAAGAGGGTGCAGGTTGGGGCTGAGCCCCCCCCCCCCCGCCCCCCCCCCCCCAGTGCATGAATGTTGTGCACCGGGCCTCTAGTATAATTATAAGCAAGATCAAACAGATGTTAACGTATTGCAATTTGTTCCAGATCATTTTTTTTAAAGAAATATGTTATAGATATTGCTAAAATGCTACTTCCATCCCTTACCCCTTCCTTTCTAGAAGTATCCATACTTTTATAGTACGGATCATTTCCATGCATGTTTTTGAACTTCTGGAATATGAATGAATTCATCCATAAACAATATGGTTGTGAGTTTTAAAGATTTATATAATTGGAATCCTACTACACATATCTTTTTACAACTTGTTTTTCTTTCACTTTTTATGAGTGTTTATCCTAGAGAAATGAGATGAGCTCAAGGAAATATGTCCAAGGATTTTCATTGAATCACTATATTCTGGTAAAACAAAAAATGAAAACCACCTAATTGTTCCTCTGCTGTGCAATGTTTACATAAACATGATTTATGTAATGGAATGCTACCGATGCCATCCAGCAGTTCAAATGGATCAACAATCTCTACCCATATTTATAGAACTAAGTTCCCTTTTTTAAAAAAATGCATTTAGGCCAAGGAAAGCAATGAATGTAAAGCGAGTTTTTACAATAGCAGGTTTCTGTTTGCTTCTTTTTAAGATTGAGCCTTTGATAATAAAAATATTGAATGATTTAGTACATGAAAATTCTTAGTGTTATCACTGGCAGAAAAAGGAAAACAGTGTTTCAGTATATTCTTTATCTAAACTTCTGCTCTATCATCAGCTCAGTGTTGATTCCTACAACGCAAATTACAGAAAGATGCAGAATTTTTACACTAAGTTAAGTCAATGTATTACCAAACTCTCATTCAGTCCCTATCATTAACTTGATTAAAACACTCAAGATAAAGGAAGATACGTCTATCTTTCATTCTTAAGAAGTTGTTCCCATTTACTCCATTTGCTTATGGCCATCAGATCAGTGATGCTTTTCAGAGGCTTGGTCTTTCTTGCTATCTGGTTCATCAAGTTAGTGCTGAAAAGACTTTAGAAAACTCATTTGCATGCAGACCAGAATTTCGAAATTGGCAGCTCTAACTACCACAGCATTCGAACTGCCATATATAGATGACAGTAAATTACTTTCAATATTACTTTCAAGCTATTAAAGCTATAGTGGTATGAGAATAATGAATGTGTGCATATTGCTACTGTCAGTAGGTACCCAATCAATAAAACAATATTGCTCCGTATTTCAGCAAAGCAGAGTTCTGATAAGGTAACGGTAGCCTGAAATATGCTAATAAATATATTTAGTAAAACCTCTATTACTGAAGATGAGGCTGCTGTGACCTAGGAGAACTGCAAAGCATGTTGGGACCTGTGCTGCTTAGAGCTGGAATTCTGCTGATCTTCATTGTGGTGGAACCCGGAAGGGAAGTGTTGTGTGCGTGAGAGTAAATACTGAACCATTCAAATGAGTTGGTGAGACAAAGCAGCAATCCTCTGCCCTGCTGGCATAGTTCAGGTCATCCTATTGTTGGCTGCTCTACAATTTTCTGGAGTGAGCTTATCATAACGATCGGTATGCAAGTCTTTGTAAAATTTTGTGATTAGGTTTCTTTCCCCTGCCAGACACTAAGCTTGATGGAAGGGACTGTGTCTGTCTTGTCTGTTACATAACCCCAGTGCCAAGCAAACCCCCTTGAACAAATTTAATAATAGAGTCATAAAAATAGTTAAAGGGACATGAGGGAGAGGGTCCCAATGGAAAGGTTTTATTGGGTACCACTCCTGGTAAGGCAAGTCCTCTCAGTGTCTCCACCCCACCTGTGACCACATCCAGCAGGAGCTGTGAGTCAGTATTTCCAGGGGAGCAAGAGAGAAATGCTTTATGAGAGCTTCCATATTGAGTTCAGGTGAACCAATGACAGAGACAATTGCATTTTTGTATCAAGTACTTATTGCATACACTGATCAGAAAAAAGGCACCAGTATAGAAGGTTCAGCAGGATAACTTAAACTGGTTACAGAGATTCACCAGGTAGAGTGTTTATACTTCGATTGTGGCAAGATTGTGATCATGACTTTGATTACTTTGCTAGAAAGTCCTTGGTTAAGAATTCTCTAAGTTTTCCCTTCTATTTGTTTTGATATAGTTTCTAAGAAATACACAAAAGGAATATGAAGAAAGCACCGCTTAGAATCTCTGACTTATGTAGGGCTGGCAGGGGGGAGAAGACAGAGAAAGAAAAGTATCACATGGTCTCACTCATATGTGGAATCTCATGAACAAAATAAACTGATGAACAAAATAGATCCAGAGACATAGAAGCATGGAACAGACTGACTAATCTCAGAGGGAAGATGGGGGTGGGGAAGAAGGGTGTGAAGAGATTATATGCATATATGCATAACCCATTGACACAGACAATAGTTCAGTGAAGGCCTGAGGGTGCGCAGAGCAGGGTGGAGGAGGTCAATGGGGAAAAAAAGGGAGACATCTGTAATACTTTCAACAATAAAGATAAAATTTTTTAAAATGCACCTCTTATGGTTACTGCACAGTAGACCTGGAGAGCAGGGAAATAATCTAGGGAGAGACCAGAGGCAGGTCAGGTAGGTTTTTGTAGACTATGGTTAGGAGTTGTGTTTAAATTTAAGCACCATGGGAAGTCATTTGAAGGATTTAAGCAGGCAAATGCATGATTTGATTAACCTTTAAAAATGCTATCTTTTTTTCTTTGAATTTGTGTTATTTAAGTACCTTAAGTAGTCTTAGAATAGGGACTTACTCGGATTGACCGCTGACACCTCTGCACTGCCCATTCATGACAGGATGAGGATAAATGTTTAATAAATGAATGAGAGATTGTACATCTTGAGTGAAGAAATAAATATAGGGGAATAACTATCAGTGTAGCTAGAGATTCAAAACACATACTGAAACAATTCTAGCCAC
Organism: Myotis lucifugus; assembly: GCF_000147115.1. Taxonomy (NCBI): domain Eukaryota; kingdom Metazoa; phylum Chordata; class Mammalia; order Chiroptera; family Vespertilionidae; genus Myotis; species Myotis lucifugus. Next base: position 4,628,752 of record NW_005871125.1, read on the forward strand.
ATCAAAGTCTGAGTGGACAGCAAACAGACTTTTAAATGATATGCATTTATGATTTATTGTTGGAGATATAAATAGTCCCTGGATTTTTCCCCTCCTTTAAAAGTTTGTTTATTCTGTAGTTGCTGTTGTCTTGACATTCTTGTTTTAAGTGTTTTCTTGCTGAATAGTATGCATTTATGTAGCTAGGATAATTAGGCTGAATTACTTCAATTTGGAGAGGTTAAATTCAATTGAAATTTACAATTAGACTATAAATCACACGATGGTATATTACTTGCAATGCAATGCATATGATAATGGGAATTTAAGAAGGATGTAAACTTAGAATTTTGGATACTATTGACTTAAGCAATCCACTTAGTCTCCAAAAATGATTGAGTTTAAATATTCTAAAAAAAGAAAGATGTAAGTTGGTACATATCCATTTTATAGCTGAAAATGCTATATTATATCTGTTTTTAAACTGTTTTCCAAATACGCAGAAAACCATTTAGGAAACTGCATTACAAAATAGAAATTCCTTCCACATGCTAAATTCAGTATATTGAAATACTCAATCCATCTTCATATATGAATTATAGTTCTAGGTATTTTTGTAAAATAATTGTAAGTTGCACTATTAAATATCTCTATGATAGGTAATTTGCAGATATATCTCTGTTTCAGGGTGCAATAACAAAATCATATATTTAGACATGTAACATTTCATTGATATCAAGAAAGATTCCACCTCTGACACTTTTCAGAGTCAGCAATAATAACTGGAAAGTTTAGTCAACAAAAAGCAACTATTTTGCTTTTCAAAAATAGTTATATCTGAGGTTCCTCCTGACCCATCATAGGGCACTTTTCTTATACCAGAAGATATACATAATCATTAGAATATAGCTGTGGACATCATCAAATAGAATACTATAGTTAGTGCTTAAAATATACTTTTTAGGACTAGAGTTCTAACAAGCATTAAAATGTTGCTTAAAAAAAGACAAGAAAAAAGAAAAGCCCATATATATATTTTTTAAAGAATGGCACCCCCTTACTGATTTCAGAGAGAGGAAGGGAGAGGGAGAGAGAGATAGAAACATCAATGATGAGAGAGAATCATTGTTCGGATGCCTCCTGCACACCCCACACTGGGGACTGAGCCCATAACCCAGGTATGTGCCCTGAACGGGAATTGAACCGTGACCTCCTGGTTCATAGATTGACATTCAACCTCTGAGCCACACCGGCCAGGCAAAAGCCCTCATATTGACTGATTTTTAAAAAATGTAATTTTATGAATTTAAGAACATTACTCTTTTTAAGTTCCTTCTCCATGAACACACACACACACACACACACACACACACACACACACACATATACATGCATATTTATACCTAGAGAGATTATACATTAACAATAATTTGATAAAATATGCCATTATCAAGAGTAAGTCTTCTGACTTCATGATCTAAGAGGAGTTCCGCATACTCCTTACCCAGTTTCCCCCAGGTTACCATCTTACTCTTTGTTCCAGACATGGAAATGATATGGATAGATAGATAGATAGATAGATAGATAGATAGACAGACTCAGCTTTAGAGGCAAAGAGAATGAGTAAATCACTAAGAATTAATATAGTTTTCCAGCTGTGACATAGTTTTTAGACATCACAAAATTCAGTCCAAGGACATGAGTTTCCATAGCAAATTTACATTCAGCAGACCGTAGGCACCTGTAGGAATGTCTGCTAGCTTCCGTTACAGGACTTTAAAAGCACTGCACTAACAATATTATAACATAGAACATAATAGGGATTTTGACTTTCTGCTAAGTAGCTATGCATTGCAAGGTAAATTGCATTGATTTTCAACATTTTCCAAGGTAACATCAATGCTAATTGTTAATAAGCCTGGTACTGTGCCTAAAATAAATTCAAAATTTGCTGGATTACTGGAAAACTGACTTTTAATAGCTCGAACTTATTTTCATTGCACATTTTGTTGATCTTACTTATACAGAAACATTTATTAGCTCTGAGTCGAATTACAAAGATGAATAAAAATGCCAGCCCTTCCTGTATGGAACTCAACTAAAAGGAGAGACAGAAAGGAAGAACAAAGCTTTAATAAAAAGTCGAATATGAGAAGTACTATGAGATCTGAGTCCATAAAATGCAGAAACACATGTGGCTGGAATGCTTGGGCACTCAGTGATATGAGTGAAGGTCATTCTATAAAGAGAAAATGGTATGACCCAAGGTTTGCAAATCCAGCATGTGGAGTGCACATGCGCTGTGACGGGCTAGTTGTCAAATGTATAGTCAATGGTTTAGAAGCATCAGGAAGACCTTCCCAGCTGACAAATGATATTGTTCTACAAAGGCAAAGACCGAAAAGCGTCTGCCTCAGCTGCTTTTCCAAATCAAGATGACCAGCAGGACATGCTTTCTTCTCATCCTTCACAGTGTCAGCCGATTCAGGGTCTGGAGCTGAATTACCAACAGCCATTATTCACATTGTCAAAGGGTTGAGCCGATGACCTCCAAACCCATCCACACTGCACACTCCAATCTCGTTTCCTTGGGCAGATAGGTTTTGACATGTTTGTATTTTTAAAATGCCTAATTCCTTTTTTATAAACATTAATCCACCTAACATGATCACTTACACCCCCTCTCTCTAATTGTTTTTATTCCTTCAGTTTGGCAAATAAGTCTTTGCAGCCAGAGCACTAGGAGTAAGCAACGAAGTCCAAGGGCTGAATTTAAGAATGGGCTCCTTCAAAGCAGCAGCCTCAAAGAAACAGCTGAAGAACACAAAGAGATTGATCATGACAGTCAGGTTTGCAGACACTCCGATAGGAAGATGGTGATATGCTTTGAGTTGTCTATTGCAGCGCCGTTCTTTTTGTTTCATGTAAAACTAGAGCATTTGACAACCAAGATCAAACTGGACTAACACACAAACTGTTCTGCCAGGCACCTACCTGTAGACGCAATCAAAACAAAAGAGACAGAAAATCTGTAAGGAAGCAATAGTGAGCCTATTGCAGTGTAGTGGCTTAGGTCATTTGCACACACGCCTATTTTATCCACCCAGAAAAGATTTGAAAATCCTCCCGGAACAAAAATTAATTGAGTATAAGCAGGTGCTAATGGCCATGCGAAGAAAAAGAAATTAGTGATTTAAGACAGACCCAAATTGTTTCTGATTATACCCACACATGCTTACTTTAATATGCTGAGAACTAGTGGTATAAATTTGAATCAATGCTAAACTGTGTTTAAATCATGCTTTGGTCAATATTTTAAATCAGTCATTATCTACTTAGAAAAAAGAACCTACAGCTAACAAAATGAGAAAATAGATTTCTACATGAAATTTGGAAGTGTCTTGGGAAAAAAAAGTTACAAACAACAAGTGGAAATCTTGTGCTTAAATAAAGTCACACAATTAATAAAACTGAAATAAAAAGGAATGTGAGACAAACCATCCCACACCCAAAAAATCACCATCACAGTTGGATAGGGATTCAAAGTAAGCATGCCCATCTTCCCACAGATGGAAAGAATCTGCTCAGTCGTCCATCACTGCAAGTAGATGACCTCATCTCTGAATACTACTAGTGGCAGAGAACTTGCTACTTTGCAAGGTAGCTCTCTCTGCGCAGGTGTGCACATTCTAATTTAATTCATTTGTCAGTAGCTTTAATTCAGCACCAGATCTCTCCATACTGCTCACTGTAATAACACAAAATAAAAAATACCTGTTCCATTGAAAAACCTTCCATATATTTGAAGACGTCTTTCTTATCTCTCCTTAATGTAGTCCTGTCTCCATAAACAATCCCAATTCAACTACTTCTCATGTGCACGATTTCCCCAACTTTCATCGTTTTGGGTTCCATCGTTATTGATTTAACATATATTAACTGAGAATCCACTACATGCCAGGCATGGGGATATACTGATGGATACAACACAGCACCTGCACTCATGGAGCTTAAGGTCTGCCAAGAAAGGCAAATGCTTTAAGCAAGATAATCAAAATGTGGTAAGTGCTACAAAGGGAAGGTCATGGGCACTATGTACTCAGTTCTTAAAAAGTGCCCAGACCAGGAACTGTTTCATTGAGGGCAAGGTGTATTCGGATGATTTAGCACCTTGATTTAACCTATGAGTCTTTTAATTTGGTCAAGATTACATTAACTCAGAAATCACATTGCAGAGTTGAGGCTGAGATAAACCAAAAATTTGGTATACAGTTAACAACAACTGCTGATTCCTGTAACCATACCATGCTGTCACCAGGACAGTGCAAACTATCCCAAGGGACATTCCAAAGGAAACCCTTGGTTCAATTAATTAGTGCCCAGATCAGATGGCCAAGGTGCATTTCCGGAACATAGTCCTCAGGCAGGTAGAGAAAGGTTAGCTCCACTTCCAATTCTTAAGTCTCTCCACAGCTTTAAAACAATGTAGAACAGCCAAAATGAAATCTGCAAATTAAACTATTTGCTGCTAACAAGTTCTCAATTTTAAATCAATATAAAGATTACTGAAGGTCTAATCATGTCCCCTAGTGCCGTGGTCGGCAAACCGCGGCTCCCGAGGCACATGCGGCTCTTTGGCCCCTTGAATGTGGCCACGAAGTTTCAATCGCACTGTACGTGCGCCCTGGCATGTGGTATTTCATGGAAGAGCCACACTCAAGGGGCCGCAGTTTGCGGACCACTGCCCTAGTGACATCCCCTAGAATTTCCAACTCTCCTCAAACTTCAACCTGCCCAGATGACCTCATCTTTTGTATGTTTCTGCTGGACTTTCCTGAGCATGGTGAATGGGTTGCATTATTCTAACTGAGTGGACCACACTGTGGAATTCAAACATCCTTAACTACTAATTGAGGTAGTTTGGAAAATAAAGTAAGCAAGAAGTAATATGCCTGACAGGTAGGGTTCTATGAAGCAGCTATATAATCATTGTGCCCTTGTAGTTTTTCTGAACTCAGATATTTTTCCAAGCAAATGAGAGGTCTTTTCTGAAGATTTGGGTTGCTTTCAGATTTAATGTCCTATGAATCTGAATACTGTTTAATGAAGTTTAAATCAATTTCCTATCACTATCTCTATAAAGTATGGAAAAGAAATCCTTGGGTAATTAGAAGACTAATTAAAATATAAAAAAATAATATGTATAAAGTCTCAAGAACACTTGACTATGAATGATGTTAAATAATCTATTTTTGCTGTTTGAAACATTCAGTTCTTAGAATTCCACAAAATGTTTTTATAGCAGATTTTAGCAGAGATCTTCCATTAAATATCCACCAAATGCATGAGTCTAGAAACAGATTGCTCACATGGCACTTATTACCACTTTTCTGGATGAGTAGCTGCCCAGCTAGCTAAGTTAACTGTTGCTTGAAATGTTCTGAACGTAATAATAATGCGGAAAAATGGCAGATAGCATGAATGCTGGGACTTCATCATGTATCACTTTGACATTTGTTTGAACCCAATTTTGGTTTTGCAAACTCAATAACTTCTACTTAGCTTTATTGCTAGCCTCAAAAGTTTTTTACCTTTCTTTGTAAATTATCAGATATAAGTAGTGACCTATCTGGCTAAAGGTCAGTTGGAATCTCTACACTTTGAGAAAAAAGGGAATTGCTAATGTCATGCTGAGAGAGAGAGAGAGAGACTGAGAATATCTCAGGATGAGATTGGTGAGGGAAATAGATAGAACTCAATGTCTTTTTCCAATGTCTTTTTCAAATACCATTTAGAAATATCCATTTCCTCAGATAGTAACAATGTACATGTTATTTAGAAAATGTATTGCTTGTCTTCAAAAAAATCTCATAACATGTGTTTCTGAGAAATTGCAGCCTAATTTTAATGTAAATTATCTCTATATCTATCTAATCTATAAATCTATAATCATACATTATGCATGCTTTCGGTAATCATCTAAATAGTTACAGATTGATTTGGGGGATCCTTTGAGGCTCATCACATGATATCCATGTTTGAGTGGCCAGCGGATTTTTAAGCTCAACAGACTTTTCAGCACCCAGGACTGTTTTCAAGGGAGGAAAGAAGGTGAGCACTAGATTTTTAGTTAGCTGTATTATAAGTATATGCTGCTTTAAAATTATTAAAAATTTCCTGAATGACAGCCGCTTCTTCTCAAACAAATGTAATCCAAACTAAAGAAAAAGATAGTTTTATTTAATATTTTCATAATTGATGTCAGAACATAATTTACCCACTCTACATTACATAATTATCATTTATATGAAGGGGATCACTATATATCTCACTGTTCACTGTATCTATTTCTTCATCTGCAAAGTGGATTAATCATCTCTATCTCACTCTCATACAAGGTTGTAGGGATGTGCTTTCAAAGTATATAATGCATTCCTCCAAATAGCTTCAATTATTTAGGGATTGAATGAAAATTCCTTCTCTGGGGATCCAAGGTTCTAGTCTGATCCTGAACTATATTGTAGATGTGAGAAGACAGCATGGCAGAGGTAAGTAGCTAAGACTCTGGAGTCACAATGCCTGGGCTCCATCTCCTGCCTCTGCAGTTAACTCCCCATGTGACCCAGACAGGTTACTCAACCTTTCAGAGCCTCAGTTCTTTACCTGTAAAATACAGATAATAATATGACCCCTCATTGGGCTGGTTTAAAGATTACATGGGTCATTATTAAAGTGCTTAATGAAATGCCTGCGCATAGCAAACCCTTATATCCATAGTAATTATTATCATTATATTAAGTGTCATTGCTGTGGAGCAACAGGCCTAAGACAACATATTTACCAGTTTTGAGATGTAATTGGAAGCAGAATTCCAGCACTTCTTCCTCTAATTCTTCTGGGTCTGTGAGAGGCATACTTTTTGCCCTTGTCCTACTTTACCTGTGCTCCAAATATCCCCAGTTCCCATTAATATTTGGTGTATTATCTGTACACTAAATACCTCAGTCCCCATGAAGGAATATTTTTGAGACAATGTAGATATTAAGACCAAATAAAAAACAGGTAGCCACCTCCTCTGAATGATGGAGATTAAGATTCAGGTTCGTTCAAACATCATTCTCTTCAAACATCATTCAGATGATGTTAATAAATCTAGATGATTTTCTTGTGTACTCTTGCCAGTTCTTAAGAAAAGTTCTAGCAAATAGTGGAGTCAAGCTAAACTTTCATCAGCTCTCCCAATCAAAATAACAGTAAAAAGATCTTAGTTTAAATTAAAGACTGCAATGGTATTGATGGTATATATATAACAATACACCTTGGCCATCCGATTTTGCTTCTCCTTGAGGCTCTGGTCTTTGATATAGTGGATACACATTTACCTTCGTGCTAAGATTCACTTCAGTCAAAGGCAAGTATATCCACTAGTGGTAGAAATCACAATATGGAAGGACACCTTTCCTTGTGGTCTATGCCATGCCATGTCTTAATGTGCCCAATTCAATTTCAATAAAGACAAACTTTCTGACAACTCAATATGGCATAAGCTCAACAAGAAGTAAAAGGAGGAGGTGGGGGACTCTAGGAAGTTGTTCTCTTTCTAAACCATAAACATACTTTTCAGTATTTTAAATTTTAAATTCACTCATTCTGAAGACACATTCTACCTCTCTCAATCATGTGTGCATGACCTAAAGGTTGGAAAACAAAGATTAAAGAAACAGAACTTCAAGTGCATTTCAAAGTTTACTGTTAGTTTTATGATAGAACTCAATGAAACCTAAGAGAGCAGCGACTATAGCTATATTTTACATAAATGGACAAATCTGTCCTAAAAGCCCCAGCATAAGACCATGTAAGAAATAGATCATTTTGACAGTCCTGAGTGCTTCATAGGGGCTAAATATTTATGCCTTCCCCATTTGCCAATGCTTCCAGTCAAATCCAGATAGGGAGCAGAATACACAGGCTAACATCCAGAAGTCAAACGCAGATATAATAGACTATAGATAAAGTTTGGCTTCTAAAATTAGGTTTGTTTTCATTCACTTAGCATCTCAGAAAGTATTTATAAACACACACTGTGCAATCCAGGAAAAGTACCCAAAATTATGGGTCCCATAACTTTAAGCACTGCTTCTCAGGACCAGCTGTTTTTCACTTAAATGAAGTTGTCTAACCCCAGATAAGAAAAGCATGTTGAGATTTCTGGTGTCCTTTAAATATTCAGAATTTCTTTCAAAGATCACGTTACAAACATCTTCTCATGGTAAACCACTGAATTAGCAAACATAAGCCCTATAAAGAAGAAAGACAAACAACATAGTTTGGGCATCCTTAAGTAACTCCCACCCCTTCAACAGGCATTGGTTAAGATACTAACTCAAACTAGGAACTGTGTTCTTATTGGAAACAGTACAAAAGGAGAAAGGAAGCTGGAAAAACTGATTAAATTGGTGTTCGAGAATTTTCTTTGCATTAAAAAATCCATACTACTTTTTATCCTCTATAATCTTAGAAACTAATCTAGACTCAAGTTCAATGGCTCTTCTTTACCAAAAAAACCCCACAAAACTGAGATTCTTATAAAAACCTCCTTCTATACCTTGTCATTCACTTACAGCACTGCCTCTCTGAACTCTGCTGTGTTTTTTCTTCAGTTGTTTTAACATGTTTGTTACAAAAGCACCCTTGAGAATATTAATGAAAGTAAGAGAATAAATCAAACTATGAGATTATTTGCTTGGCACAATCTCAGTTGTGCAGACACAGGTGGACATTCTCTCAATGCGAGTGGCTTTTCTTCTTTATACTTTTCTGCATTTTCTAGAAAAAACTTCTGAAATGTATTAATATTACTTTCATTTACATATGTGAATTCTAAAACATCTGAAAATGGAAAGTTTTTCATATTTTTAGTATTCCTTCATTTGGCAGCATAACTTGACCTAACTTGGCAAGAAACTATGGCTAGCCTTCCTCCTCCCTGGGAGACTTGTGCTGTTCCCCTGCAGAAATACTAATGTGCTTGACAATGGGACTCTGTCCTAGAGGCCACTGGGGGTTTTATAAAATTTATAGTGTATGCACCATGTTACATTTCTCAAACCTGAAAATCTTAGAAACACATCTCACCCTAAGCATTTTGGTTGAGAAATGGGGCTCTCTAGTAAAGGAAAATTTTAATCCGCACTCCCATGAGGCTTAAATGCTATATGTAAGATAGATAGCAATCACGATCAGTGCCATTGAGAGTTCAGATGTGACCTAGTAGACATTTGATTCCATGATTAAATAGGTGATTAAAAAAATACCATTCTTTTCTTAGTGTTGCAATAAGTTCTATTTGCAATAAGATCCACTAACTCCTTACCTTTCAAAGTCCTTATAATTTTGAAAATGCTATAGTTGGATATTATTTTATCTGATGCTACTTATATGAGCTTAACTAGGAATGCTGGACAAGCACTATTCTTAAGTGCTAATGTTCAGAGAGATTAAAGTCATCTATCCTGCTAATAACTGGCAAAACTCAAATTAGACAAGCTGTTCTGATTCCTATGATAATGTGTTTTGTTTGAAAGCAATTGAGAAAAGAAAGTTAAGCCTAAAATTTCTGGGGTTAAAACGAGTCATTCTCAACTGTACCAAATCTGAGAGTTTGTCCACAACAAGATATTCTTTGAAAATTAGGGGTGAGAAGTAGAAAAGCAGGGGAACGGGGAGATGAGAGTGCTTCAAGGTACATATCTTATTCAGGAGGAGATGTAGATATTGATATACTCAAGACATTGATTAAAAAAACTGAAAGTGCATTCTATGTAGTCTAATTAACAGATAAATGAAAATCAAAAGTACAATTTCAACTATCAAAAAACCTATTTTCTCACAGGTTAGAAAAAATAATTTTGCATAAAATAAAAATCTCATATAAGATGGCAGAAATAAATTGTAATATAACTCTATTTGCAATAGACATAATAGATAAACCAGCGATTTTCAACTGGTGGGCCAGAAGAATTTTTAAAACATGCAATATCTGATTATTTTGCCAGAGGCACTGACCTCTTTTCCCTTAGATTGTCAAATAAAAAAATGACAATAGCCAAAACAACAATATCCATCCAGTGTGAATGAATTGAAATTATATTTTTTTTGTCAGATCAGCAAAAAATCAAATATATTTTTCAGTGTGTCACAGAATTTTAGTAATTACTTTATGTGTGTCAGTAGGTGGAAAAGGTTGAAAATTGCTGGGATAAACTAACTGACTCTTAGGATGTTTGAAAATTGATTCAGCAATATTACATCACTTCTGAGATATACCTTAGTGACAAAAGATGCAAAAATTATAAATTCAGTGATGAGAGAAGAAAATTACAAAATAAGAAAATAATGTAAAATAATTGATAATTGTGATGGCACCCAAAATACCACACAAAAAAAGAAAATAAGACAAAAAGTAAATCAAAAGCAACAATGAAAGAAAACATATACTACTAAAAGAATAACAACTAAAAAAATAACACGTGAAATGTCATCATAACCATAAATATGAATGCATTTATCTATACTTGAAATTAAAAATGCATCCACTATCAGTTATGAAAAAATAGATTAATGAATAATTATGATTAAAATTTATAAGACAATGCTTTTAGAATCAGATACATAAAGATAAAAGAATAAGAACACACCTAAAACTTTTGAACAATATTACTTATAAGCTTAAATTAATAGATACAGATAATTTTACAACAAACAGAATAGACATTTTAAGTACATGTGGAACATACACAAAAATCAAGGATGAATTAACTGTCAAAGAAAAAACCTTAATAAATGTCAAAAAAATCAATGTCACACATACATATTATGCCCACAGATCCTTTGCAAAATAATTTGAAAGCAATAAAGAAAGATAACTAAAAATGCATGTATCTATAAACTAAAAGACTTATGACTAAATAAAATGGTACTAGAATAGACAATTAGAAACAGTTTAGAACTAAATGACAATTTAAAAAACTATATACTGACAGTTGTGGGATTCAGTTAACAAGGTCCTATTATAAAAATTAGAGCTTTAAATGGATTGATGGAAAACAAGAGGAATTAAAAACAAATTACAGAACAAGAAAAAAAAAGATAACAAACCCCCTCCCGAAGAAAATAACAAAATTAAAGGGAGAAATCAGTGAAATATAAAGAAACATTAACAATTCAAAAAGATAAACAAACCAAAGTTGATTATTTGAAAATACTAAAAGTTAGATAAACTCCTTTTAATACTTATTTTTTTAATGTAGGTGGTAGGTGAAAAGATCTATGTAAACAAATTATAGAAAGTAAAAAAATCTCCAGATATGAAAGCTTAAAATAATATTTTATGCATCTATATGCCTATCAATTTAGAAATCTAAAAGAAGACATTAAAGAGTTTTAGATTTTAAGGCCTTATTAACTCTACTAACAGAGATAAAATCCTGAATAAATGGAAAGTTATACTTTGTTCATTGAAAGACAACATTGGAAAGATGTTAATTCTTCTTAAACATGTTTATTATGAAGACTTGGGGGAAGTGACTCACTAATTAGATATGAAGACATGCCAAAATAAATAAATAATAAAACAAAACAAAATATCACAGCTTAGTATTCAAAACAGTTTGGGGCTTAATTATCTCCCACAATCAGTAACATTATTATGCAACTTCTTAAAAAAAGAAGGATCTCTTTCCCTTTGAGACAACATGGAGGGACCTGGAGAGTATTATGCTAAGCAAAATAAGCCAGTCAGAGAAAGACAAGTATCACATGATCTCACTCATATTGGAATCTAATGAACAAAATAAACAGATGAACAAAATAGATCCAGAGACATAGAAGCAAGCAATAGACTGATGAATTTCAGGGGAAGGGGGTGGGGAGTCAGGGAAAGATTAACCAAAGAATTTATATATGTATATGTATAACCCATGGACAGACAATAGTGAGGTGAAGGCCTGGGGAGGGGGCCAGAGGGGTTTGGAGGGGGTTCATGGGGAAGAAAAAGGGGACATCAATAATACTTTCAACAATAAATATAAAATTTAAAAAAGGATAATGATTTTAGTCCTTTGTTTGAAAAAGTGCGAACTAAACCTAGAGAATAGCTGTATTCCAAACCTTAGATACAATGACAAGCACAAAGTTAAAAACAGTAGAAATAGAATAGAAAACAAACAAGCCAAGTTGAGTGTGTTGCATGTTGACTAATTATCACCAGATGAGACCTTAGAAAATGGAGGAGGATATATAGCAGCATGAGACAGGCTCAGCATTGAGGATAATTTTGAAAGTAAAATTTGCAGAAGTCATGGGAGTCTTGAAATAAGCCAGGCTATTGGGAACAGTTTTGTGCAAACATTTATCACCACACACTTAACAGACTCTTGCAATAGCCACAAACCTGACCCGCCTGCCTCTGGCTCCCCTCATGGAGAGATTAAATTTTTTTTTTTGAGCACTGCATGTCAGAAGAATAAAAATATCTGAGGGTAAAGCTCTTTCACTGTCATCTTCATTTCACAGTCGTTAGCTTTCTCTTGATAAAAAAAAAAAAAAGGAGCTAGTATAGTCACTGTTACTGAATAGCTGGGGAGATTTTCTTTAAATCAATATAACAAAAACTTGAGCATGAACCTGTATGTAGGTTGCAGAAGACTGGTCAGCAGAGAAGTTTGCAGATGAAGGAGACACTGCCAAAGAAAGGAGATGGGAAAGGATTGGATAAAGAGCAGAGTTAGAGACAGTGCCATAGGGCAGGAGAGGGAAACTTGTTTTCTGAGAAAGGCTGATTGAAAAGTGATGTTTGTCAAAATACTGGCTAAATTGATTCTTCCCTATCTAATGATGAAATTGTTGCCCTGACAGCGGCAAATTTTGTCTGAATCTTGACCAACTTTTCAACCCCAGTGAAGGTTGGCCAAGGGTCCTTTGATTGGCACTAATTTCTGAACAAAACCAAAGAAGTCATAAAATTCACACCTGAAGGGCACCTTCAGCTTGGCTTCAATTTGCTCCCAGTATTTATCTTCTGAATCCTTTGAGTGTTCACTATGGAAGGTAAATAAGAAGACTCTGACAAATCAATATTAGAGATAATGATGTTTACCTAATTCAGGAATTGCCCTGACCTTGGAATTGCATAGGGGAGTACATAAAAGGCACAGTGTTAGTAAGGAAAGAGCATCCAAACTTGGTTACAAAAAGGAAGACAGAATTCAATGAAAAGGTAGATCCTGAATAACTTTCCATTAAAATCAACATCCAAACACAAGTAAAAAACATTGGTCTTCATATTAATACCTGCTTCCCAACTAATAAGTAAAACAACAGAAAACACAACAAACCATTATTGGCATAATTTGATGCAACAGAGTAAAATGCTTCCCCAATACAAGCACCTGCTTATAACTTAACAACAAACAAACGACGATGCTTCTGTGTTGAGTGCACCTTGTTCTCATGCTCGGTGGTAATGGTTCTCTTATGCAAATGAACTAAGGAAACTGTGGAAAGTGAACGAACATCTTTGATAACATCTGCCTGCAAACGTTCAAAAGACTCAGCATGAGAATCCGTGTGGCTAAGTACAAATGTTAATGGTTCTGTATTAGATTGGATGGAGTATTAAGACAGCCAAGTTTGACAGAGACTAACGTGAGAGGCAATCTGTGTGCTGCATATGCCCACCCCCCCTCCAATGATGAATGCTGAAGTGCAGAGACACTTGAAGGAAATCTATTCTTTAGCCAAAATGATGCTGGCATTTTTAATTTGCTTTTTTCCTTCCAGGCTCAAACACCTGCAAAGTTGATATCTGAAAGAACTGAGAAGCATGGGCTGTCTGGGATCAAAATTACACTAATGGAGTCGCTGGAGCTGAAGGGTAATTTTCCTAACAGTTTCCTAAACCATGGCAGCTCTCTCATAGTTTGGGAACCATAAGTTGTAGTTAACGGAACCTTCTTTGCAGTTGTGGAAAGGGTCCATATCCCAAGGACCCTGGCTCTCACCCTGGCACATCACCCATCAGTTGTGGACCATTTACTTTTCACATCAGATCGGTTGCCTCCCTTAGGTGCCCCAACTTGGGATCCAACCCAAAATCTAGGTATGTGCCCTGACCAGTAATCAAACCTGCAACCCTTCGGTGCACAGGAGAATGCTCCTACCAACAGAGCCATATAGTTGACCAATCACTCCTTTTAGATCGTTTCCCTAGCTATCATGAATTTTTCCTATAGTTTAATTGAAATAACCATGTTGATTCCATTGGGAAGATGGACCATAATATAATTACATTAGTCCCAAGCTTAGACATTAAATTCTCTTCCCATTTTTTAGTACATATGGATCCTCAGCAAGACAATTATTTTTGCCATCATACATTTGTAAGTTCACACATTCTAAGAATTACCTGAGGACCCTAAAATGTTGTCTTTACTGCTCTCATAACTTAGAATTTCACAGCCCTTCCTTGTGGGGGGAAGAAAGGAGAACTTACCCTGCAGCATCTATAGTCCTGTAAGTCACTGCTACACGTGACAGAAAGCACCGCCCAGCCATTAGTCATGGCTACAGTGGAGACTGGGTAAATAAAACATCCCACACTCGGCTGCCTGTGCACACCTGTAGGCTGGGGGAGTTTATTTAGCCGAGCAAATTTAACTTTCCTTTTAGCTAAGAGTGTTAAAGCTTTGTTCCCACTGAGGAGAAATTTTATCATGAATCCTTGAGGGAAGTGCGGCTAAGTGGGTCAAACCTACTTCCTTTTTCACTGGTTCCTCTGCGTGGTATCCTAGTCCACTAAAGGTCTCAAGGTTTTGCATATGCTTTAGGCCTCACTATGCCAAAAGAAAGCTACTCTACTTCTGTCCGTATTCATTATTTTGAAAACTGAACATCTAATAATAGCAATTTGTACTCATATTCTCTCTCCTTTGTAACTCATTTGCCTCTATTTTATCCTTGTGAAATGAAATAAAGTGATTAGAAAAACAGTATGTTGAAGAAAACAATCTTTCATTCACTTTGGGACATTTTACTTAGATTTAATATGATTATTAATTCATCTTCATATGCAGCCCTCTTTTTGGTGTGTCCTACACATCAAAATTACATTATTTTCTTTCATTTCTCAGGGGTCTTCATACCTTCCTTCTGTTGGTGCAAAGTCTGGTACTTTTGAGAAACTGAGAAATGCTAACTGCCAAGCCAAAGGACATCTGTTCAGTAGCCTGTGATACCACTCACTTCACAACGAAGTATATTTCTGATTCTATACTACTTGTATGAAAATCTTCTTGACATTTATATCACTGTTATTTTAGGAACTTGGTCAACATGTGAGAACTCCTAATTAAGAAGACTACCTCAATTTCTGTGTTAATATTTGCTATACGGTGTACATAACAACTATTAACAAAAAGGGTGAAGAGTGGAATCCATTGATAATTAAGTAAATTTTCTGTATTCATTAAGCTGGTGCTCACAGCTGTTTTATAACCACTTAATCTGACAAGAAGGAGCACAATGGCTTTATTATACTTCATTCAAAATCTCCATACTAAGTACTGTTTAAATAAATAAGAGTTCAGACTCAGTAAATACCTCATTGTAAAATTCTCAGCCCAGAATTCAACTCCACTCAGAATCAAGAAAAACTTCACCTGATTGCTTAATTAGAATACAGCTAGTAGGAGTTGGGGTAAAATATGAGTGAAAGAGGACTTGGTAAACACTCTTTGGCACTTTAACATCTCTATTTACTAGTGAGGATGGGGAGATACTGGTTTTTCCACATACCCCCGCAGTGGTCGCCAACCTTCGGACCTCACAGACCACCAGTGGTTCGCGGATACATACTAGTACTATCTGAAGAACTAGTTGACAATCTGTTACATTATGGTTTTTAAATGTTCGTATATGCTGACCCAGTCATTTGCATTTAGAAATGTATCTTGAAGAAAAAAAATAAAGGCAATCAAAAAGATTTACATCTAAGAAGATTTATTTCAATGTTTCCTATGATATTAAAATATTGGGAATAAAATAGAAGACAATTTATATGTTAAAGAATTACAGTATGTTCCTATAAAGATAAACTGTGTAGAATTTTTAATGAGCAGGGAAAGTAATATCATTACATTTTTAAATAAAGAAAACCTACAAAACAGTCTTTTAGTGTAATATAAAGTTTTAACAGCTTTATTGTTAGTTGTATATCTTAGAAAGAATTCCTGAAATGCTATACTTGAAAATATCATTATTTAACACCAAACAGGTGATTTTCAACATCTTTTATATTTTTCAACATTTCAAATGAGCATATATTACTTTGTACTTTTTTATAACAATATATATTAATTTCTAAGCATTTTAAGGGGATTAAAAGAGGTCTTTATCTCTGGACCATTTACTTATATACAAAGTCACACTAATTAAAAATTAGCATAGTTACTTTTATCAAAAACTCCCTTTCAACAGAGTTTGTAAGGTACTAAAATTATTTTTTACTTCACATGTCTACTTAGGTTGACTATTTTTATTTTTATATGATCCATTTGCCCAGCAATCTAATCCCCACGCCCCTCAAATCATAACTCTGCCAGCAGGTGGTTTTGGGTATAGTTACAAATAAAGGAAGCTTGTGTTGGAGATTTTATTTCATCTGCAACCTTTAGTTGTCAGACTCTGATGTTGCTGTGAATCAGAAACTAAGCTATTAGGCCCGCAGGAGAAAATGCCTTTTACCTTCAGGAAGTTTTGCCCTGGGGTCCAATAAAGTTTCACACTACCAATAGCTGAAGGTTGCCACAAAAGACAGCAAACCCTAGTGTAGAATCTTAGAGCCTGATTCATCTCATTGTGCTGCTAGAGGTATGAGGGATGCCCACAATATTGTCAGTTTATCAAAAATCGCCACTTCATTTTCATCTCCTTTTCCTCTCATCCCCTTTCCCTCCCTGTCTTCATCCTCCATCCTTCTATCTATTGCTCAGAGTTCAGTGTCTTCAGGCACTCTCCTGGCTATGGTCTGCTACTGGGAAAGGAATATATTTTTATGTGTTCCTGTGTTAAATGATGTTCTATAAAAATCAGGGAAGTGAGAAGTGTTTGGAGGTCAGCTCAATAATTTTTCAACCACAGGACTTCTAAGCTCTTTAATACATTTGTATAGTTAATTTTCAAGAGAGATGTAGAGACTGAAGACTCCCCTAACCTAATCATCATGAAATCTTTTAATCACAAAATAAATATATCTAGAACTCATGCTTTTCAAAAGACATTTTAAAATATCCTACCCTAAGTCCAGTAGTATTTCCTTTTAGGTCAAGTTTGAAGATTATGTAAAGCAACTAGAGGCCTGGAGCACGAATTCATGCGGGGGGGTCCAGCCAGCCTGCCCCGATCAGGACTAATCGGGCTGAGCCAGCCAGAAGGGGCCTGTGGGTGGTTGGCGGGCCGACCCCGCCCCTTGGTTGAACTCCTGGTCGAGGGGGCAATTTGCATATTTGCCTTTTATTATATAGGATGATTTGACCATGATGTATTTTCTTTCATTACCTGGATCAGGTGCAGGGGCAGAGACCTGGGGAAGAAGTGGTCCTTTCCTAAAATTTTCTTCAAGTTACACATCACTGGGTCTTTATCCTAAGGTAAATTCTGGTTCTGATAAGCAGAGCACTCTTACTAACCAGCAGGACCTACTCAAGACTGACAAGCGTGTAGCCACATTTCTAACTACCTCCAGTGTCCCTGCACTCAGGAATTGTTTCTCTGGATTGCTCCCAGGGAAGTAGTCCCCCCATCTTTTGCATTCTCATCCCACATGTTGCCCATCACTTTCTTCCTTGTTTCATCATTCTCTCTCTCACCCTGTGATTTGAGAGCAGAGTCCTTGACTGACCCATCTCCGTAGCACTCACAGTATCCTGCAAAATGCCTTTGACATCTTTCATTCCTCATAAGTATTGTTGAATGAATAAAATATGAGAAGACATAAAGTTGAGACATTCATGACTCAATGACAACAAGAGGGTCAAAATCCTGCTCAATTTTGAAACTCAGCTCAAATGTCACCTGCTGAAGGACAACTTCTCTGACTTCCTTAAGAAGAGTAAAGCTCTTCTGCTATAATGTCAACCTGAATCTATAACAGCACTTGTCCCAGGCTGTAATTATTTATTTTATGTGCATCTTCTTCACTAGATCTTGTCCTAGTCACGGTGGTATGCTCAGCATCACACTCACACAGACTGTATAAACTCCATGAGGACAGATAGTGTATCTGTCTTGCTCATATCTGTATCCCTGGGACTCTGAATAGACCCCCTCACACTTATTGAGTCCTTAATAAACTGAAGACTGAAAATAAAAGGCACAAAAGGCTGATAAGGTATTAAGAGACTGACCCCATGCCCTTGCTTGACTCTCATATTCATTAAAGCCTTACTTTGAAAAATGCAAAAGGGTGAAGCTATAAGTATTTCTGCCAAGGAAGTTTTTAACTCTTCTTAATTCAATTAATGTAATTAATTGAATGTAATGTCAAATGAAACTTAAAGTACTAACACAGAAATCTGGGACTTGCTTAGATAAATATCCCCATCATCTTATAAAGAAAAAGTATAATAGATATCTAAATTTCCATTTCTCATAGAGCTTTTTAAAATGGTGTCATTGGACATAGGGCTTAAGAAATCACTATAAAATGCAAATAAGGTTACCCAAACCCATGAAGACTGTTTTTTTCTGTAACTCTGCCTATATTTTTTTCTAGTAATTTAAGAGATGGATACTTGGGACTATAGTTTATTTTACTAATCTCTGTAAGTATTTAGTCACTTGCATTTTTTAAAGACTTTATTTTTTACAGCAGCAAAACTGAGGGGAAGGTGCAGAGTTCCCATATGTCCCTTCTCCCAGACATGCATAGCTTCTCCCATTATCAACATGCCCTATCAGACTGAGGCATATATTACAATGGATGAACCTAATTTTTCCCCTTTCTTAACCAAATTCTATGAGCTGATCATTTCTGTTCCTCACTGCCTACCAAGAGATTGTCCATAACCTGAGTTAATACACTGAGTATGTAGTAGGAATTGATGCTTCTGGTCAAAGATGGCCCACAAACTTGGATGATTTGAAATTTAGCAGGAAATACCTTTCAATGACACTACATTTTTCTTCTACTAAATTGACATTTTATCTGAATAAAAGAGTGCCAAAAATAGTTAAATTACTTTTTAAAGTGCCACAACATTTGTTAAACTTTCATAAATATAAAATGCTCTATCAAATTAATTAATTAAGGATTATTCCCTTTGGGATTGTGAGGGCAACAAACTACTCTGGTTGGCTTGTGGTCTATCACATCCTCAGTTTGAGACAGATTCACCTCCTGGTTTAGAATGTGCCAAGTCACTAGAGGACACCTCAGGGCTCGGGTGTAATGGGTAGGGCTGAGTGCTGATCAAATATAAAGGCACTGCTTTGGGATCAAGAGAACTGAGGTAATGTGAAATGCATGGCGACCTTCTAAATGACAAGTCAGGTTCCAAGGTACAAAACAGTCTGGTTCTTAGACTCATTACTGCATGCTCAGGTTGAGAGATGAGCAAATGTTTGGAGCAAATGTGAAATCCATGTTCAAAATTCAATTTACATGGTCCAGGCTGAAGGGCTTAAACTGGGATGCATTCTCTCTTCAATAGCGCGTGAATTATTCTGCAGACACACTATTTCCCTTGACACAGCCCTCAAGAAAGATCAAAGACAGCATGAAAAAAGATAATGTGCAATGTTATGACAGACATCAAATGCCATGCTAATGTACAGTTTTTGTCACCGATTAATTTGATGCATAAGCCCTTTGGTCACATCAATATCAGAGAGGGTTTCCTGGGTCACAAATCTAAAAGTGTGCTACAGTCCTCTGCTCTAACCTGGGAGCAGTTCGTTAAAATGATTGTCTAGCTGTCAGGAAATAATTCCCCTATTTCTTGAAGTTCCTCCAAGTGATAAAAGCGCTCATAGGCTAAGTTCTTCCTTGACTGGAAAGGCAGTGCTCCACTGGGAAATTAAATAAAACCACTTCTTCCGGGATCTCCAGTCTCCGATGATTCCAGACTTGCAAAGGACCATAATAATATCCCATTTTCCCTTAGTATTTTTACAACATCAGAGACCTTCTTCGTGCAACTCTATGGGTTATTTTGAGAGAATTGGCTATCTTTTACGGACGAGCAAATTGAGCAGACTATAAAGAGAAATGATCAAATTAGAAGCTTTTTGAGGAAAAATCCATGTAGTCAACAGTTCTCCATTACTTTCTATTACTTATTTCCTTTGTTAAAATGATTCTCTCTCATATACTTAAATATCTAAAGGGTTATGACACGGAATAACTATAAGTCAGCTATAGTTTAATTTGGTGGATACAGTTGTTAGAGCAAGTTAATTAACTTTTTCCTTTTTTATATGCCCTCCTATTGGTTATTCTTAGAGTACCTCAGGCAGATAATTAAGCATTCTCTAAGGCACTTTTACAGTCCTTGTTACCATTGATTGCTAACAAGACTCAGCAGAAAATAAATCACTGTTGTTTTTTTAGGTTATCTGAAAATATTAAAAAAAACTTTCGTTATTTTAAAATACAAGAAAATTCATTGCTATAGCAATAATGTTTTTCACATACAAGCAGTGGGTAAGAACAAACACAAAGATGTAATTTGCTTCATTTTGTGATAGTTTAATCTATTTGTTACAAGAAACTTTCACCTGAAATGATCATTGTTTGTCTACCATTCACCTTTCTGAATTCACAATTTCAAATACAATATGGGTTTACTGTGGGTCATGTATCTTAGTCAATTTAATACAAATCAGTCTGGCAGAGCTCTGGGCAAATAAAAGAACAGGCTCAGAGAGAGAAAATGCTATCAATATGTTTATTTTGAATACAAACTGTATTTAACTAAAAAGCGCGGAGATATAAGTGAAAAATCCATTAGGGGCATCTTAGTTCTTCATGTTCTTTTAAAATACATTTAAAGAATGTAGTTTTCATTTTTTTTAGAACCTCCATTTTTAAAGACTACATAAATGATACATGTCTAGAATTAAAGTAACCAAACCAGGAATCACTCTTTGATTCAGACTGTCTTTGAATGTGGCATAAGAAAACTCACCTTGTGGAAAGAAGAATGGTTTCCAAGTAACATTAATATAAAATGCAAAAAGCGAACATGGTTTTAAAATATTAAGAGTGCTAGTCTCCCTATTTTTCTAACACATCCTTTCTCCTAAATCACATTACTGTGCCATTTCTCGGTAAACCAGCTTCATGAAGCTACCTAAACTCATTTTTCATCCTACGCCTGTGGTGCTTGCATAGGGTGAAAAAGCTAAAATACTACCTCTTCATGTCTGCAAGAATCCCATCAATTATTCAGTAAACACATGGACTTCCATCCCTTCTATGATTCTTTCCCCACAGCCCCTTTCCAAATAGACTTCCCCTCTATTTGTACTAGCAAAACAAAGAAGGGTGTTGCGATAGTTTATGGATTAATCAAAATGCCCTTGAGGAATGTACATAAACATCAACAAATGCCTCAACACAAAACTAAGGCGTGAATCATCTGTGATATAAGTCACCATTTTCAAATGGTGGGCTGCAAGAGGCACGTTGGTGCGCTGCAAGAATGTTTAAAACATGCAATACCTGACTATTTAGTCAGGGGCACTGACCTCTTTTCTCTTAGATTGTCAAATTAAAAAAAAAATGACAACAGCCAACACAACAATAGCCTTCCTGTGTGAATGTATCAAAATTATACCCATTTTTGTGTGTGTGTGCAGAATTTTATTAGTTTATTTGTGCCATGAGATGAAAAAGGTTGAAAACTGCTGATATAAATTATAATAAAAAATGAAAGGAGCAGGAAGAGTAGACTCTAGATATAGGTAATATTAGGATACAGTATTGGCTTTTCATGTGTCATCAATCACTATGTTGCAAAATAAAAACATACCTGGCCAACTTGTTCAGCTCCATTATGACGGTATAGAATTGATGATGACTTGTTGACAATAAAAATAAAAGAAATACCATTTGTTTGGCATTATTATGATCCAGATATCTCTAATAACTCTCTATCTCCTTCTCTCCCTCACACACACACACACACACACACACACACACACACACACACACACATCTACCATCTGAAGTTTCACAAGCCTGACAGGCAGATATAGATAATACTTATAAATAATTCCTAATTCACAGAGTGATCTGAGTGATTCAGAGATGTTAGATGAAATGCAAGTCAAAATCTGAGATTTGACTCACTGGATCCTCACAACTGTGCTTCATAGAAACACTACACACCACATGGTTGAGTTGACAGGGTTTTGGTAAATCCCCTTGTCAGTCTCCAAATTTCCACTCGGATTAATATTTACAAGTCATTAAAGCTAAAATACTACCTGTCTACAACTAGTTCCCTGACATCCCAGCTTTTTCATAGTATCACTAAGTGAAAGCAGGTCATGTTTCCTACATCATAGCTAAATACTGACTGCTGGCTGAGGTCCTCGGCCAAAACAATCAGAAATATCAGGAAATACAGTTCTTACTCAAGGGGATTATTGTACCTTTTACAAAGAACAAAAGGTTACAAAACTACGAGTAAGATCACCAACAAACTTACAGCATAAATAGGGACAACAAAAACATGGATGGGCAGGGGTAAAGATCTGAATTTGCGAAGGGGGATGGAGACAAGATACATTCAAAAGAAAAAGGACTACTGTACATATGAAACTTTCTTTTTCATAAACCTAATGGTAACCCCATATAAGACCCCCAAAACTGAAACATAAAAAAGAGGGGAAAAGTATGGACTGCCACCAAACCAGGAAATACAGTGTTTTTTAGCCATGTCCATATCCTGTGAAGGCTTTGTAAGACCAGTTGAAGACGTATTTATTGGGCATAATTGAATCCAGTTTACTGAAAATAACTAGCAGAGTTCATTCTTGTTCATGTTTGTTTGACTGTTCTTATCAAATCTTCAGAGTTCTTGTCATGAACAGCAGAATTGTGCTAATAGTCGTATCACACATTTTGTTAAGAACATGATTATCCTTGGACAAAGCATCTTAAGAGCAGTAGCACTGAATACTTTTTCTTTACCCTCCTCCCCATTTCTCAATTTAAATGGCAAAATATCTGGAAATTAAATCAAAGCTTCATTTAGAGTACCTTGACAGTGACATGCTATATTTGCTTCATTGACA
The DNA here is from genome assembly GCF_000147115.1 of Myotis lucifugus. Classification (NCBI taxonomy): domain Eukaryota; kingdom Metazoa; phylum Chordata; class Mammalia; order Chiroptera; family Vespertilionidae; genus Myotis; species Myotis lucifugus. The sequence goes on from NW_005871125.1 coordinate 4,652,089, forward strand.
ATGCAACTTGCTCTATCTAATCAGTATGCAGAAAAGTCTATTAAAACAGAGTAATATATTTAAAAAGAAAGTTATGCTACAAAGCAATATATTCTGACTATGGTCTACATTCAAGTCAGGAAATGTGGGGAAAATTATCAGGAAAATGCAGTATCTCTTTACCCTGAATGGCATTCAGTTGGCTTAATTTTATAAAGTCCCAAATCACATTTGCACATTTAAGTATAAAAGATACTTCTAAGATGTAGCAATATTTATTTCAGGTTTTCGTCATTGCTCATTTACTTAATGACAAACCAATAATTTATTATCTATACTAGAGGCCTGGTGCATGAAATTTGTGCAGAGGGGGCAGGGGTGGGGGGGTCCCATCAGCCCAGCCTGCACCCTCTCCAATCCAGGACCACTGGCTCCTAATCGCTCGCCTGCCTGCCTGCCTGCCTGACCGCCCCCTAACTGCTCCCCTGCTGGCCTGATCGCCCCCTAACTGCTCCCCTGCTGGCTTGATTGCCCCTAACTGCCCTCCCCTGACTGCTCCTAACTGCCTCTGCCTCGGCCCCCACCACCATGGCTTTGTCCAGAAGGACATCTAGAAGAGGCACAGTGAAGGTATGGTCAATTACCATGTTTGTCTATTATTAGGTAAGACATATATATTCCTATTTTGTCTAATATTGATGAAGAAAAGAATAATAAAGAGCAAACGTACATAAGGTTTTCTGTATACATTTCTATCAATAAAACTAGTGTTTCTAAGTTTATTAGAATAAGCAGTTGTAAATTATTAATAATACATAAGATAATATACCATCTCCTGTTTTAGCATATATTTAAAGTAAGTATACTAAAGTCATAGAAAATGATTCCAATATTCTGGCATATTTTCATTTACTAAAATGTACATTTGTTCTGAGATAACTTTGGATTTTATTCCATCAAGATAATAAACATAGCCAAAACTTCTTAAAGTCTTGATTTAAAATGTATACTTAAATTTTCTCCTTTAATGCATTTGAGGACTTTTTTTAAAAAAATCAACTTTTAATATTAGCTTCAATTTATTTAGCTCTTGTTGACTAAAATGCAATTGGTGGAACACCATTTTAAAATGACCCTTTGGAATTTATTGATCTCTGAATACTCTATATTTGAAAAACACTCATACATTTAAGATTGAGAGATAGCTGTCCCCTTGCTCATCAAAGCTGGATGATAGGAATATTTTAGAATTATCAGTATAATCAGAAAAGACAATCAAGAACATTTTTTTTTATATTTTAAATCTTTATATGACCAGTTTTTGAGAGTAAGAATAGAGGGTCATTCAAAACAACTATAAACTGAAGAAAAAAACAAAGAATCAAAATATCTCACAAGTGATCTGGTAGTCACTGGAAACTTTGTGAATAGATCTTGCTAAAATTCTCCATACTCATGTATTCTGGCTGAATATCAATTCTGGAGTGGCCAACGAATAGAACAGATAATCCTTAAAAATATGCTAAAATGTATAAGAATATGACATAAAATTTTATAATATTTTCAATATAATGTCAAATAGATAAATCACTTATAAAATTTGTAAAGAGCCCTAACTGGTTTGGCTCAGTGGATAGAGCGTTGGCCTACGGACTGAAGGGTCCCGATAGAATTACAAGTGAAAATTAAAATGTAAAAAATCCTAAAATTAAATATTGATAGATAATTTGGGGCTGATCGATGTTTCTCTCTCATCGATGTTTCTAACTCTCTATCCCTCTCCCTTCCTCTCTGTAAAAAATCAATAAAATATATTTTTAAAAAAATTTGTAAACAAAAGTAATTTTTTAAACAATAAAACTCATATTGGGTATTTCTCTTCGTAGAATTTTCAAAAAACAAAAACTTCTATAAATATAGAATTACAAGTGAAAATTAACATTTAAAAAATCCTAAAATTAAATATTGATAGATAATTTGGGGAATGAGAAACTATGTATAAAAGCAATAAGAAGTTATTATACGTGCTTGACCACAAGTGTTTTTTTTAAATATATTTTATTGATTTTTTACAGAGAGGAAGGGAGAGGGATAGTCAGAAACATCGATGAGAGAGAAACACCGATCAGCTGCCTCCCTGCACACCCCCCACTGGGGATGTGCCCGCAACCAAGGTACATGCCCCTGACCGGAATCGAACCCGGGACCCTTGAGTCCACAGGCCAGCGCTCTATCCACTGAGCCAAACTGGTTAGGGCTTGACCACATGTTATTACAGGTACTTAACCTGTAAAATACCAATAAACACAAAACTTTATAAAATACTTGAATCTGGTAGATAATAATTTAAAAAGCCTTTAACAAAAACTCATAAAAAAACGAATCCTGCCCAGCTGGTGTGGCTCAATGGTTGAGCATTGACCAGGAGGTCACAGTTTAATTCCCAGTCAGGGCACATGCCCAGGTTTCGGGCTCGATCCACACACAGTATGGGGCATGCAGGAGGCAGCCTATCAATGATTCTTTTTCATCATTGATGTTTCTATCTCTCTCTCCCTCTCCTTTCCTCTCTGAAATTATATATATATATATGAAATGAAATTTTATACATATATATATATAAATATATGAAATGAAACCTGTGGAAAAATTAGCCAAGGGCACTAATGTGTATTTCAAAGAAGAAACTATATAAATGTGTGAAAAAATGTCAACCACAGCAGTAATCAAACACATTGGAAATGATGGATGATTCTCTGTATGGCAGAGTGAGATAGACCTTTTCCCCAAATTGTTCCTACTTTTATAGCTGGGTCTGTTATGGGCCAAAATAAACACTGTATCTTCCAATTGCTCCAACAATTAGTTCTTGCCAGGTGACTAAGTTCTGATTAGTGGGATATGTGCAGAAGTTTTATAAGCAAACTCCACATTGTGCCCTTAATAGGAAAGGGAGCTCTGCCTCTTCTCTTCACTAGCCATTATTATGCTGTGTGGAGCACAGTGGTCATGGTGATGTGCTATATTAAACCAAGTAGCCGGGAGCACAGCTGTGGTGGAGAAACATGATGACAGCAGCAAGGTCATTGGACAACACTGGAGAAGAACCCTCCTACCTGACATGGACCTGTTTTGCTTACATCTGGACCATTAAATAAGAAGAAGCATCAACTTCTATCTCTTGAAACCACAGAATTTGAGGGTTTGGGTTTTTTTTGAGACTCTGATAAATGCAACTAAACCTTAACTAATGCTCAATGAGAAGCATGTTTTTTTTTCCATCTTTTGTTGTGTCAGAGATTCTAAAAGTGAGTACATTTAATATTAGTGACAGTAAATGAGATGGATACCCTCTTACTGTGCAGGGGGAAGGAGTCACCAGTTCAATTATGTGAGTTGTACACTGCACAACTCCAGAGGTTGCTATTAACAATATGTGCACAAATATATTTATTGGCTCTGGGTAAATTGAAAAAATGGCATCTGCATAAAATTGTACAAGCTTTAAAATATATCTTGAAAATGTTTATCAAGAGTCTTAGGAGACTCTGCTTCCACTGCGGAAATCTATTGTGTTGAATAATGTGACAAATATCTAGAGCTATGTTCAAAATCTTGTGTGCAGAGTTTATTACATATATAAAAATGGTAATCAAAATATCTAAAAAATTATAAACTATGGTACATAAATTTTATAGACCACAATGTAGCCACTTCACTTTATATTTTTGAAAACTATTATCAGGTAATAAATTCAATGCAATGTTAAGTTAATTATAAAAAAGAAAAGAACTCATAGACACCATGATTCCCATCTTCTTGGAGGTAGAAAAGGACACACACACACACACACACACAGATATAGATATAGATATAGATATAGATATAGATATAGATATAGATATAGATATAGATATATAGATAGATATAGATATGCATAGAAAAAAGAATGAATGTATGAAAAATTAATATATATATCTGAGTGGTGATACTATAGGTCCTTTTTGTTTCTTCTCTATTAATGTCACCTGTTATTTCTTTTATAATAGTGTAATCACATACTATTTTGAAAATCAGTAAAAGTTAAATATTTAAAAATCTTCTTTCCAGTAGAATCCTACATAAAAATTGTTGCAAAAATTTCATCTACAAATATCTACTTTATTATAAACTTTCTTAGTCAATGATATTGTCTGAGTATTTATATGTCCCCCAAATTCATATGTTGAAATCATAATGCCAAGTTGCTAATAATTAAAAGGTGGGGACTTTGGGTGGTGCTGAGGTTATGAGAGTAGAGCCCTTACGAATGGGCTTAGTGCTTTTATAAAAGAGACTCTAGAGAGGTCTCTAGCCCCTTCAAGTAAGTGAGGATACAGAGAAAACCATCCATGAAACAGGAAGTGAACTTTCAACAGAAACCAAACCTAAAGGCACCTTAATATTGGGCTTCAGCCTCCAGAAATGTGAGAAGTAAATTTTCTGTTGTTTAAAAGCTACCCAGTTTGCGGTATCTTTGTTATAGTAGCCTAAATGGAATGACAGTCAGTGATTATAGCATCAGCAAGGTGGTTAACTAAATAATAATAAAGAAAAATGTACCTAATTCACAACTAAAAATAATTAAAACATCACTCAAAATTTACTATAAATGAATATTTTCATTAAAGTTTTCCCAGAAAAATACATAAGGAACAATAAAATTGTCTATTTTAATTTATTTGCATGATCTCAAACAAATTTGAGAAAAACACATTCCTCTTGTCAGATGTAGAATTAAAGACAGAAATAAATAGAGGAAGAAGAAATTCTTAAATACTTATTGTGCTTAAAAGACTTTGTCTAAATCAGTGGAAATTTTTTAATCTAAATTAAAATGGTAACTCAATGCATATAAATATGATATTGTTGAATAAATGCTTTAACATTATAATTAAAGGTTTTAGAAAAGTTTACAGCCCAGAAATTACAGAACAATAGCTTTAGACTATAGGTTAATATTATTGTAATGTAAGAGTAAATACATTAATAAATAAAATTTTATTTGTCTAGGAAAGAAAGATTTTGCTTTCTACCTTATATCCGGAGCAACTTAGAATCTTATTTCCCAGAATCTTATTTTCCTGTGTTTGGAAAACAAATCTTGGGCATCATATAAATTTTATGTTTTTCTTAAATTTAGCTATGGTCCATCTTAAGAGCTCACACACATGGTTCATATGTTACGGCAGACACTAATTCTTAGTGAGATGCAGCCTTCTCCATTTTATGATGTTGAAACTATATTCCATGAAATTATTTACATGCCTAAATATTAGTTGCCCATAACAGGTCATCAAGTATTTTTTGTTTACCTTGTATGTACTCAGTCATGTATTAGGCATTGAGGATAGAAACTAAATATAAGGCATGAATGATTTTCTTAAGAAAGACTTTGAAACAATATTTCATTAAACATTTGTGGTGACTATGATAAATTATCCTTGTTTATATTGTAGTGAGCAATATTGATCAAAGAACTTATTGGAGAAAGGAGACTCATAAATTTCAAACAATTGGATACTGGTTCAAAATAATTTATAGTCAAGTGATAACTTGCATGGTGTAAATTACTAACACTCTATTTTGTTAAGAGGAGAGAGACATTAGTGAGCTTATGAAGGAAAAAAGACCCATCAAGAACACTTGAATTTCAACGATAAACATGAGCAAGATTAAGCTAGGGAGAAAAGGATGGGGGTTACAGGTGAGAAAAGCAGAAAAGAAATGGTGTAGAGATAGGAGTGGCCAGGTTATGTGGAAGGAAGGTAAACCTGGGTGCCCTATAATTTAGAATAATGGAAGAAAGAGTTGTAATAAGAGTGAAATAAGTTTTAGCCAAATATATATTAGTAATCGAATCTTTATTGTTATTTTACAACTAGGAGGGAATATGCAAATGTGGCCTGCAAACAGCCATGAGGTAATTAACCTGAGGTCGGAAAAATCAGTAGATAACCTGACCAGAGAAATGAGACTTAGAGAAATAACTGAGACCATAACAGACATGTGTAGCATCTGCAATAAACAAAGAAAGCCAGATCTAAGATTTGGGAATAGCTTTAGGGAAGAGAGGGAAGAGGGGAAAAAATGGTTGGAAGATTCTTATGCTTTTGTGACCAAACAAAAATTCTTAATTGTAGCAGTCAGACTCTAAGATGGCTCTCAAAGATCCCAGCCCCCTGGTATTGACACTTTTGTGTAAATTCTCCAAGGGCCAATCTGTGGGGCCAGCCAGTAGGAGGGACTGCAGGAGGTTGGCTGGCCGCGGGAGGTTGGCTGTGGGAGCTCACTGACCACCAGGGGGCAGCTCCTGCGTAGAGCATCTGCCCCCTGGTGGTCAGTGCACATCATAGCGACTGGTTGACCAGTTGTTTGGTTATTCGGTGGTTTGGTTGCTTAGGCTTTTATATATATATGTATGTATATATGTTACCTTATTTTCACAAAGCTCAGAAGCACATTTTTTTTGCTAATAAAACTACTTCAGTTATGAATTAGTCCCAATTGTTATATTTTGCCTCTACTAAAAAGGCCCAGTATTATTTTTTCCCTTTTTATTTAGGGGGAATATAACTCAGACATGCTAAATTGTGTGTCAGGAGGGAACACTGGCATGATTCTGTCAGACCACTCATTCCCTCAAGACAGAGTTTTCAGGAGTTATAGTTTATTCTTGGATATTTTTGCTTCATTTAGAATTTTTTTTACTTTATCTTCTCTTTGCATAAAATACACATTTCTCTGAAATGAACATTCTAGACTATAAATGTATAATGTTTATTCATTCCCTTTTTTCCTGATTCTTTTAAAGACACTCATGGAAATCTTACCATGTACAAAGTGCTGTGGTCATAGGCATATCAAACAGGGAGATCATGATTATTTCAAAATAAACTCAAAACTAAAACTTGTGAATCGGTAAAAAATTGATCCAGATAACTCGCATTTTTAAGGAAAGTGTTTATAATCACTTTTGTTCAGGTTTACAAGTACATGAATTAAGTAATTTGATTCTCCATGTTTAGTTTCGAACCAATAAACCAAGATTTACTGAGCTATGATGTGTGTGTATGTTAGGGAGCAAAGGCACCTGTAAGCTCATCATTGTAGCCAGCAGCTGGGTCTCAAGCTTGTCTGTATTTAACCTCAGCTTTGCCCAATGCCTGGCAGGTAGACACTGATGGATATTTGCTGAATAGAACAGAGGGGGATATAATTGACATTGGGCTGCTAGACTTTACTATTTGTAATTTATTTATTTAAATATTGATTAAATTTACTGTTGCGAACGGGTTCCATATTAAAGATCTCCACATACAAGTCAGCAATGTGCAATGCAGACAAAATCAACGTTTGTGTCCATGTCCCTTTGCAACTGTATCGTATTCAGGTGGTTATCTCACCTGTACCTGTGATTCCCCAATGACCAGCTTTTGAAAAGCAATAATGTTCTTGTTTGTATGTGAATAATTTATTCACATTTTGTTCCACCCACTAATTGTACTGACATAGAAATTTGGCGTAATCTCAGGCATATTGTTATTAATATTAAAGTAATGTAAAACTAGGGCATAAGTCTATTTTGCATTAACAAAAGTCCTCATCAATGCAAACTATTTTCACATTACTAAAATTAACAATGCAGAAATGCAAATCTGTCCTCCAAGGATTCAAGATCTTGCCTTCACTCCAATGCAGGTACCATTTCTGGGACTCCTGTAAAACTTTTGTTGAATATACTGACCTAGCAGATTTGTAAACTTTGAGCAATCATTCTATTTCTGGCTTAGCAACTGTGAAAATTAATAAAATCACACTCAAAAAAAAATAATTTTTTTCTTCTTTTACTTCCCTCAATTATTGAAAAAGAAATTACCAACTGGAAGCTATATTTACAAAGATAATATCATAGGGTTATTAAAAAGAGAGTAACCAAAGTAACTTAATATTAAGATTTATTATTGTACTTCTCAAAAGGCTTTAGATAAATAATGAAATGTGGGTTCTGGTACAACACTCAGGGTACACGTGTAAAAGAAATTATGTAGTATGGATAGCACATAAACAGAAGTATGTGCTTATATTAATCAATCTATACTCTTGAAATATTTTGAATTTGTGCAAATAACTATAGATTAGATCCTCTTTCTAATGTAAAAGCAAACTATCACACTCTTAATAATACTATGGTATTTTTTTCATATACCTGTCTTTACACAAGGAGCAGTGGACTAACATGGCAAGTATTTACAATCAAGACAATATAAAGCCAGGTTTACTACAATTGTTAGTTTAATTAACGTTTTTGTTGGCTCATAACCTGATCTTGACAGAATATTTCATTTGTTTTGTGTCCGCATGCAATTTATGCCACGTGGGTATGCTACTCTCCGTACCTTTATGTCTACCCTCCCTGTCATTTCCCTCATTTACTAAATGAAGGCTCTACTACTCTCCACCCAAGTCCTGCCATTGAGATAGGGTATTGGCGAAGGGGCTATAACCAATAAGGGCTACAGGGACAGTCAAGGAGGTAGTAAGACCAGCCCCAATAGATTTATAGCTTAGAACTGGCAGAAGACCAGCTGGATCCAACACAGTGACTAATTTCACCTTGCGGTAAGCCCTAGTCTCCTTACAGCTCATTGTAATATATTAGCACGCTAAACAACACACCCCTCATCCCCATGACTGGACACTGAAAGCCCATATAAAGACACAGACCGGCTGAGGGTGCTCTCCCTAGAAGTCTCCGCCCCTACATCACCATCACCTAGGTGACTTCAGTGACTGTGGCTTACATGGTATGTTGGTTTTAGGGACCATCGCTGGACTGACTCTCAATCTCCTTCTCCACTCTGGGCCCCTCCCCCGGTAATAGCAGATGGGAAGCCCACAGCTCTGCTGATTCTTCCCCCATGAACTCATGCTCTCCATCTTTAAGTGGGCTCCACTGTCCTCTGGCTCTCCTTTACATCGCTTTCTCCACACGCCTACAGCTAGTCCTCTCAGTCACTCTCCACAGAAGAGCTAATTTATAGAAAATATCATATCCACCATACAGGAACTCTCTGGACTGCCATGACCCACTTTTTCCCTTCACTCCTGAATGAACAAAAGGAATCTTGCTCTTTTCACCTGAGACGAATCTGCTTGGGGTCCCATCCCCTCCATTGGGAAATCAAAATAAAGATAATAATAAAGAAGACAGCATGATAACAGCTCATTCCGCTCACCGGGAACATGCTTCAGTTTTATTTCTCCAAGGCACCATGACCAAACTACTGCTTAGGTGAAATCTAAGAATTTGAAATGATCTCCCTACTGAACCCTGTGATATATTTGCTCTAACTGCCACCATTCCCAACTGGCAACCAGTCAATGACTCTCACACACTCTCAGCACCGTCACGCCCTCATATCAGAGATTCAACAACTCACATGAAATCTGCTGTGCGTTTGGAAGGGCAGTGATCTTGTGGAACTGTGAGAACCCTGGCTTCAAACATTGCTTGCTTATGTTGTGGTTTAGATTTGCCCTTTGTTTACTCATTTTCCATGTTTACATGTGAAAATGATTGAGAAGGATGGAATGCCAGTTCCATTTGCATCCATCTATGCAAATAGAGGGCGGTGTCCGTCCAACTTGGAAGCTAAAATCTGTTTCTTAGAGCTTTCTAGGTTATGTATTTCCCGCACACAAGATCCTTTTGCTTCCATCACTGTCTTCCTGTTTGCCTTTCTCCCTGCCTTTGCCACAATGAGATAGGTGACCCGAAGGATGCTAGCAGACAACCCATAATCAACTATAGAGCAATGATATGAATGTAAACCAGGATCTGTAGATGCACATTCTAACTATGGGTAACTGAGAGTTGGTTTTATGTAAAAATTTATCATCTATTTGCCAAGGACTGAGGGACAGGTGGTATGATCTAGTGGATGAAGAACTAATTGGGAGTCAAGAGACCCTGATTCCATTTTGAGTTCCATTACAGCCATGCTCTGTGACTCAGAGCGATTCACCATCTAACTCTATTTCAATTGTCCTCCCTATAAAATGGAGATACTACTTATCACTTACAACCCCCCACAGAATTTGAAGATCTCAATGAGTTATTGCTGTAGAGTAGTTTGCACTCCTCAGGAAAAAGAAGTCCATATTTCAAGTGGAAAATACTTTAATTTAAACAAAACAAACTCCAATACTATATTATCATTCTGCAAAACAACCAAGTGTGAATTTTAGAAGCAGTTGGGGCTTTTTCTTTTTTTCAAGGAAATCAGTAATTCAAGGCACAGATGGGATGATAAAGTTTATTTTCTATTCTAATTAAATATCAGAATGGCAGTAGCAAGGCTCAGGATTTTTAGAGCACTAAGGCCAATGGCATCCCTGTGAAACGATAAAATTTTAAAGATCTGTGAAGGACACCACTGATAACAGAAATGTCATTTCTGAGCTGAGAGCTATAAAAGGATTCCTCTAAAATATCCCACAGAATATCCCAAATATCCCACTACCCATAATATTTAGTGGACATCTGCTGTGCATCCCATCAGATGTCAAAAACTGTCACTGCCTGCTCACAGCTCCATCCTCCCTCTCAAATGGAAAACTTAGGCTAAACCAGGTTAAGCATCAGTCACTCACCACAGCAAATGCCAAAGGAAGTCACTGTATCCTGTCCAGGGGACAGTCACATTAAGAAGGTTCTCTGAAGTGGTAGATGGGGGATTTCCTAACGGTAATCAACACAAGAAAAGTCTCAGGGGCAAAAGAAACGAGGGTCTTGCTCTGGGAGGAAAGTGTAAACGAATTTGGCTTAGTTTCCTGCAGAATAGACAGGGTAGGTAGGGCCAACTTAGGAGATTAGATAGTAGAAATCACAAGGAACATTTAGTAGAAATCAGCTTCATCGACAGTGATATTATTTCATATTCTGTGTGTAAGTGTGTGTGTTAGTTGATCAATTCAAAATGCTTGCATTCTAAATATGAAGAGTGCCATGAAATCAGAGATGCTGAGACTTCATTCAGATACATCACTTACTGCCCCGGGTGTCTTCAGGCTCTTCATCCAAAATGAAGGCCACAGTGAGAGCCAATAGGATTTTAACTATATCATGCTGTCTTACCATGTTATCCATGCTAATACCACTGTATATGTTAATAATGCTCCTAACTTGTTCCCCATCACCATGTTAGGTTGGGAAGCAAGAAGCAACATTCTGTAGATGTGTTCATCTATTAATATTTGTAGTATTGATATTTATCACTTATGCAAAAATTAGACATAAATCAAGTCATTGACTTAACATTTCACATTGATGGGGTGGAATAATCAGAAGCTAAAATTCCTTATAAGGAGAGATTATGTCCTTTACATCTTAGTGTTTTTTTCCTGACAGTAACCTTTCCAGACACTGCAGGGATCATCACAGCTACTGTGTTTCAGTGACAGTACTGTCTTAGGAGCTTTCTGTTTAAATTTTCTTTTAATTAAAAAAAATCCTATGAGATGGGTATTATTACAACTACCTTTCAGATGAGTAAACTGAGATTTGGAGTGAGTACAGCAATAATCAAGTTATCTGATGCTATGCAACTTTTGATGTGACTTTGTCACATGTCCTTTCAAAAAATGGAGTCTATTTCTCTGTACCTGTAACTGGGGCTTGGCCAAATGACTTTCTTTGGTCCATAGAATTGTTGCAAATTAGATGTCAACAGAGGATGGAAAAAATGGATAATCAAGCCAGAGAAAGGAAGCCCCAGTGCATAAGCATTATGTGGAACATTGAGGCCTCCCTGTGAACAAGCCCAAGCCAGTGCCAGGGAGGTCATGTGGAAGAGAACTGAGGCTCAAGCACTGGTGACTGCTAGCCCTAGCACAAGGCCATCCTGGACTGTTGCATGGATAAACAAACTACAGGGCACGTACAAAAGTATTTCATCCATGTTGATACACGTGAATGTGTATGAGTCTCAAACATAATATGCTAAGTGAAAGAAGCCAGACGAAAAAAAAATGCTGCATACTATAGAGTCCATTTGCATGCCATTCTAGAAAAGGGTAGAGAGACAGAGAACATATCAGTTGTTGATGGATGTTAAGGGTAGGAAAAGGTTTGACTACAAAGGGACCAAGCAAGGGAATTTTGGAGGATAATGGAACTATCCTATATATTCACTGCAGTTGCAACAGTATGACACTAAACATTTATCAAAATTCACAGAACTGTACCAAGAGAGAGTGAATTTTATTGCATGTACACTGAAACAAAATTTTAAAAATATCCCATCCTCCTCCCTGTTAACTTAGAATTGTGCAGAATTGATGGGAGTTAAAGTTAGAAGGCCCTGCGTTGTTTAGATGCTGGATCTGCACTTTACTACATGAGTGATTTAAGTAAATATCATAATGTCTCTGAGTCTCAGTTTATAACACATAAATGGAAATAATAATACCCACCTAGGCTTCCATCTTTCATCTATGAAATGAGGCAGTAATACTCTCCAGAGGTATGGCTGAGAGTCAAATGAGATAATGTCTGTAGAGGGCCTGGCACAAAGTAAGTACCCAATAAAGGGAAATGATGATGGTGAGATGCTCATGCTGCTGATAACGATAATGATGATGAAAATAATGATCTCCATTAGAGGAGCACAATTTGGGGAGAATTTATGCCTCTAGCAAACCGGTAGGATTCTCAGTTCTGATTCTAAATACAAATTGTGTCGTATATCCTCATAAAAGACCCTGTATCCCATGGAGACTCAGCAGATATAGAGTAGGTATCTACAATATACAAAACACTGTCAAGCAGGTATTCCATACAGTAATTGCTTTTATAATTTCTAAAATTCTCTTGGAACAACTACAATGATATCTTGTAAGATCTCTAACGTATCCTTGATGTAGGAGGTCCCCTACTGTAACCCTACTTGTTACCTCTGAGGACATACTTTGAACCTTTAGCTTCTGAGCCTTAAAGCTTTGGGGAATTCTGGAGTCTTTATATCTTTGATTATGACTTTTTAGTAAAAGCTATTTGTTTCACTTGGGTTTCCTTGCCTACATCAAATCCTTAGAATCAAGCAAATTACCTAGAGTCACTGAATCTTTGGATGATCAACAATAAAAATACTAAGCATGGCCCTGACCAGTTTGGCTCAGTGGATAGAGCATTGGTCTGTGGACTGAAGTGTCCCAGGTTTGATTCCGGTCAAGGGCATGTACCTTGGTTGCGGGCACGTCCCCAGTAGGGGGTGTGCAGGAGGCAGCTGATCGATGTTTCTCTCTGAGTTGTTTCTAACTCTCTATCCCTCTCCCTTCCTCTCTGTAAAAAATCAATAAAATGTATTTTTTAAAAAATACTAAGCATGGCTGAGTCACCCCTGAATGCAGTATAGTCCCAAGAGACAGAGGACAGTCCTTCAATGGTGAGGGCAAGAAGGGGTCTCCAGATCCCATGTCCTCTCTAACAATAGGAATACTTAGCTTAGAATTGATGAATTTTAATCAGAAATTAGAAGAGGGAAAGGTCAATCTGCACATGCAGATTGGTAAAAATTCCATGAAAATATTCATGTCTTAGGGAGAACTCACGAATATATATACATTTTCATTTATATTAACTACATATATTTGAAAGAGCACTAAGCTAGGAGTCAGGAGCACTGGGCTCCCCTCCTCGTGACAGATCAAAGTCTACATCCCATCTTGAAGAGTCCTAGACTGGAGTGAGTCCATATAATTCAACTATTTATATAACTGGCCATTTTACCTACTTGGGGGCAGGCATAGGGAAACAATGTACCTTTATATTGGAAAACAACACCCTTTTCCTTGTTCTATTTAATTTATAAAGATTTTGAAAAACAAATAAAGCACCATCCTAGTCAAACAGCATTTTCTAAACCTAAAGGATTCAATGTTTGATTCCTGGGGGTAGAGAAGGAAATAGTAAAAGGACATTATTGTGTACAGCGGTCTCATGCATTCTTGAAGTTTTGCTTGAATTTGATTGGTACTATAAAATGTCTTGGTGAATGGGGAAAAACTGATTCTCAGTATGCTTAAAAGTTCTCATACAAAGAAAGAGCAGGTAAAACGTTTTAACCACAGGAAAAATTGTCAACACAAAGCAAACTAATTAAAGTTCTAAATATTCAGAAATAATAAAAGGTCTTGCAAAGTATGAAAATAGTACTTTATTCACCTTTATGATTCTAGAAAATGTAATATGAAATAAAGCATGGTTAATTTATGTCTTTAATTGCAACACCAAGCAATTGATATTTTAAAAAACAGGGATACTCAAGAGTAGATCACACTGTGTGTGTTTTTCAATAGGCCCCATAAGAAGTAAATTATAAAGTTCCCACTTGTGCCTCAGAGGAAAAAGAAAAATCCATTCCCATTTGCTCTTTATTGGCATAATAGTTCTGCAGAACAGCTTACAACCGAGCTTCTGTTTCACACATGCACATTTGATTGAGCTCACCTGTTGTGATCTGTGCTAAGTGCCCACATTCTCAGTAGCAGCTGTAGATTGCCAAAACCACGGCTTTCCTAATGTTTTAAAATAATGGAGGGAGCTTTTCCTTTGTTTTGCTCTCACTTTCTCTCACTCGAATGTCAAACAGAATTTACTCAAGTTTGGAAATTCAGGGGTTGATAATGGAAGAATTTTAGACTGCTTCCCCTCCCCATTTCTTGTAATAGGTTTTCCTGAGAACTAGCAACAGAGCTACTTAGCCCCGCTCACTGTCAACTTTGTCCAAGCCCTGACACAAACAGGTGCTCAGAAGCTGGGGTTGGGAGGGCCTTGGTGCTTGAGACTAGTGCTGGCAAGTGGGGCAGCCACTCGCTGCATTGTCTGATAAGCCAGAGGATGTTGACATCTTTAGAATGTTCTATCCCACATTCCCATTGTCATCTGATAAGAGAAAGAGGAAAAGCTCCTTATTCAAAGTGATAACCAAGAGCAACAGAAACGACAAGACGGAGGGCAAAAGAGAAAGTCTAGAAGTTCAAGTGGTCACCTTGGTTATCCCATTTTAGCCTGAGTGAGGTCACTTATCTTTTGAAAGTGCAAAGTATGCATTAATTTTAAATGTTCTCTTGACACCCTCGCTCCTATTCTAGGCTATGTTGTCTATTTTTCATTTTTCAGGCAGAAGTCTACCTAACTTTTCAAACAAATCATCTTATCGTGTTTTTAAGCCATGTTAACAGCCTGGTTACTAAACTCCTTTACCAATCCATTTTTCTATTTAACAACCTTAGCTGCCAAGGCATTTTTTTCCTAAATAGTGTCAATTGCCTCATAAAGGGAGATGTAATGGCAGGAAGCTCTATACAGACTCAAGTCCTGGCAATATGGACTAAATTAACTGATGAGCCCAGATATTCCCATATTACATATGAGGCTGCCCTGCATCTTGACCCACCTGTTATGCTCCCATGACATTTTCCTTGTGGACGGAGCTAGGTGCAGACTCATGTTTCCAAATGAAAGCTGTGAGAACTGCCTCTACGTCTTGCTCCTATACTCAGTGTCCAGCCTAGGATTCGTGTGGGCAGACCTACGGGAGGGTCCTGACATTCCCTGCACTGTCGTGTTGCATCGCTAACTCAGGTTGTGGCATTTCCTTCCTGAGGGGTCGGTGCAGGCATTACAATGGCTATGTAATATGGGAATATCTGGCCATATCTGCCAGAATATCTGCCAGAGGATATAACCCATATGAGTTCCTAAGTGGAGAATATGCACCAAAAGAAATACAAGTTATTTCTACCCCTGATACAGTCAGAGTCCATTGCTTTACATTTTCTTCACCATAAAGGGAGTGATACAGAATAGCACATTCTCGTCCTCATTGGACTCGAAAACGCTGCCATTTTCAGTCTCTCCTTTCTGATCCTTTATATTCCATATGTATGTGCTTATGGAGTTAAAAATTAAAACACAACATGATTAATAATGGAACAAAATTTTTAAAGGAAACAGGTTACTTTGAAAATGGTTCTGAGATACAAAGCATTTAAAAGAAAAATAAATCTTTAATACATTTTAAAAGTCTAAAGAAGAGAATTTGGAAGGTTCATTTTGAAGGAAGAATAAAGGGTAGATGAAAATTGTGTGTATTTGTGTACGAAACTATGCATTTGCGTGCAAGGGGGTGGTATGAGAGACAGAGAAACAGGCACAGAGAAGATTTTTTTAAAAAAATGAAGTGTGCATGTTTTCAGCAATCAACATTTTTCCACAGTAGAAATGAAAATTCTGTCCTAATTAAATGCTAATTAGGTAGTAAAATGTGGTTTTATTCTACTGTTAATTTTCCATTACATTAACCTTCTCATCAAAACTTATGTTTATATACAAAAGTTTTCTAATGATAAAACTTCATGAAGAAAGTTTAGAATGCTTTATCTACATAAAATGTAGGTCTTCCTACAGGGTTATTATTTTGTGTTCTCTAAAGAAAAAATATATACATAAAATAATTAAGTATAAAAATAGCTATGTGATTTGAGTATCTTCCATAAAGATACCAGTCTAGATAAAAGAAAAGAATTAGATATAAATTTACCAATATCTAAAGAAAAATGTTGTATATTTTCTATTTTAATTACCATAGAACCTCATCAACAATGCCCCTTTACGTAAAGAATAAAATCTAAACATATTAGTGTTTAAAAGCATCACAATAGAATCCCTTTTACCCTTCCCTATATAATTGCTGACTTGCCTGTTGGCTTCTGAAGAATAAAAAATTTTAGTCATCTTTCTATTCCCTACTGGCAGGGGCTTGGTTCATGGTTGGTATTAAGTAAATATGTCCGGAACCAAGCAGGTCGCACAGGTTTATTCATTGTTTTCCAGTATGACTTGTGCACTTTCTCTCAACGCCTATGCTCCCAAGATTTTGTCAACCTTTTTCTCTGCCCATTTCAATTCAATCTGTTTTTACAAATATATATATTTTTTTATTGAAGGGAGAAGGAGAGAGATATAGAAACATCAATGATGAGAATCATTGATCAGCTGCCTTCTGCATGCCCTACACTGGTGATCGAGGCTACAACCAGGGCATGTGCCCTGATCAGGAATTGAACTGTGACCTCCTGGTTCATAAGTCAATGCTCAACCACTGAGCCATGCCAGCTGGGCCAACCTGTTTTTAAGGATGGACTCAAATACCAGCTCCCTCACAAAGCTGACCATCTGAACCGCTTCTAGCCATTGCCTGCCTGCACCGACCCCTCAGGAAGGAAATGCCACAACCTGAGTTAGCGATGCAACACGACAGTGCAGGGAATGTCAGGACCCTCCCGTAGGTCTGCTCACACGAATCCTAGGCTGGACACTGAGTATAGGAGCCAAGATGCAGGGCAGCCTCGGACAATGGCAGGCACCCTCAAATGTAAAAAAGCATCCCTTGGGAGTGTCTACCACAGAAAATCTAGATTTCAAGAGCGGAGATTATAGTACAGTAACTCCTCACTTAACGTTTTCGATAGATTCTGTGACTTTAAGTGAAATGACCTACAATGAAAGCAATCTTGCCATAGGCTAATTGATTTAAAGAAGTGTTAAGTTCCTAGGACATCTCACCCACAATAACGTTATTCAAGGACCTGCTGGGAACACAGGTGGACCAGGGATAGCATTAGGCAGACAATGAATATACAAGTCTGGCCTGAGCCTCTAGGGAGCCACCATGAAAATGATGGTTTCACAGGGAAAGCAAGGAACGAGGTGAAAGGCCTTTCTGCAGAGATGGACATTTTCTAACTTCCACGTGAGAGATTAGTGGTTAAAATTCCATTTATACTTCATAGCATTTCATGTGCATCGAGTGTCTCTGAACCCAGGACAGACAATTCAAGAATGAGGGGAGAGGGCTACCTGCTCTGGGGCGACTTCCTCTCTGACAGGGGAGTTCTCACTGCCCAGTGCCCTGCTCCCTCCCAGCTCTCCACACAATCAGGTTCTGTTGGACTGATGTCTGCACTCCAGTTAAGTGATCTGGATTAGTGGCTGGATGTCAGCACCAGGAGGGCAGGCATGGTGTCTGTTCTGCTCTTTGCTTTGTTCCCAGGATCTAACATGCCCAAGAGTAGTAAGAACTCCATGCCTGGACTGATGCAAACATGATGTCAAAGAAAGGGTAAGTCAAAGCTGCTGCAGACAAAAATGACACAGAATAGCAGTGCTTAGATAGGTGGGCTGAAGTTGTGTCAAAAACAAATGCTGAGAGCCCGGCCAGAGTGGCTCAGTTGGTTGAGCATCATCCTATGCACGGAAAGGTTGCGGGTTTGATTCCTGGTGAGGGCACATACCTGGGTTGCAGGTTCGGTCCCTGGTTGGGGCAGGTATGGAAGATAACCAATCAATCTTTCTCTCTCACATCAATGTTTCTTCTCTCCTTCTCCCTTCCTCTCTCTTTAAAAATCAATTAAAAACCCCCACAAATGCTGAGAATTTGTTAAATATCAATTTTCTTAGTTTTAAGACTGCATATGAGTTAAGCATTTTATCATTATTAAGGACTCTTTCTGGAACTATTGGTCTATATCCAAGTAGCTTGTCCAGGCAATTATGTTCTGAATACATTTTACTTATGAAATTCCATCCTTGGTCTCTTTAATCAGTACATCGGGTAGCAGGATTGACATTTAACAGTCCTGAGCACAGCGCTATTATCTGCTCTAGGAATCAAATACAACTGAAGCTCAGAATGGCAGGATAAATGACTGGCGGGTCAAGGCTGCTAAGTAGCCTGAACAATGACTCACTCTGACCCTCCAGCCCGAGTTCTCTCCACAGGACGCTGCCTGGAATCTTTGTGATGGTGTGTGGTTCACACTTGCTCATTTTCAGGGCGTGCCAGCTGTGGGTTTCAAACATGTTTTCAGAGGAAAAGGCCGGGGCATTTATCAGTTCTTCCACAGAGCATCTGCACTGTACTTCGCAGCGTTCCTAGACCTGATGTAATGGATGTCACACTGTCTGAGGAACACAGGCCTGAGCACATTGCTCCGATTTCGTAGGTGACAGATTCGAATCTCAGAGCTGAGGTGACTTGCTTCTGACCAAGCAGCTGGCAGGTGAAAAGCCAGTCTGGTTCATTCAACCCATATAAGATTGACTTGGAATTCGACATTGAGAATCATTAATTTGTTTACATATTGCATCTCGATTAAAGGAGCATGGATTCGTTAACTTGGAGTCCGAAGGACAGAGTAATAGCACATAGGAAACATTGAAAATGGAATACTCCGAGGATTAACAACCCACAAATAAGGAAGTAAAAATTGTGCAAATGTTGCCACAAAACTCTTCAGCTCTCTGCACGTGCATGTAGGTGCTTGTGGTATTACCTTTCCTGACGTTCAATGTCCTGTGTTCAAATGACCCACTCCTTCCAAATAAATCCACAGGCAGATAGTAACATTGCCGACTAAAGATAGGCTAAAACTTTTCATCTTAAGACACATTTGCTCGAGGTCCCACTGACTCGGGCTTTGCCAGGTTCCCTTCAAATCTCCAATCCCACTCCCCACCCCGACCCCTAGGATTGCTTAATTTGCCAAAATTGTCTTTGGTAGCTGAAACTGAGGCTATAAAGTAAAACCTTGAGAGCTGACTGCATCAGTGTGTAATTTGTCACTGAGAAGTGCTCCATCCATAGTTCAAACTCACAGTGAAAAACTAGCAGCAACTTTCCTGGGGGTGGGGAAGAGCACTCCTTATTTTGCTTAAAATTGCTAAACATTAATCCTTTTTAGCCTGAACTCCTGAATTCTCAGACACCAGAGGTACTGCACCACTCCTGGGGAGACCAAAGCATAATTCAGCTCCATCTGTCAGTTTAGGCTAACTAGTTAGGTAGCAATTGCCAATACTAGTGAGTTATACTCAGACTCTGCAGATGGTCTGTGATCTAGTAATGAAAATATTCTAAGTGAAATTTTTAGTGACGAGCACTAGCCCAAAGTGATTTTATTAGAAAGATGGCCAATAATACCATTCTCATTTTGAGTATTGTCTTTTAAGGTTTGCTTTCTGAGGTCAAGAAGTATAATTTCTATACAGGGCAGTAGCAGTCAAGTGTTCAAATGATTGAAGTGACAATGAACACCTTTGTGGTAAGAAAGTGACTTTGTAGCTAGAAGGTTGTAATTAATGACAACTCCTTTCCTCAGTGCAATGCCATGTAACTTAAATCTTCACTTAAGGAAGTTTTTTATTGGCTTTGCTTGCCTTGCAACCTTACATCAAATGAGCCATTATTTCAACTGTAAAGAGCTGCCTGGGAACTAAACTCTAAGTCAGAAATAACTTATCCAAAAAGCTTTGTCCAGAAGGGTTCTAAATTTTCAAACTGTCAGAACCCAATAAGACATGGGAGCAAAACAATTTCAGATAATCTCTCCTCTCAATGGGAATAAGAGGACTCAATTATTAGTAGGTAGGCAAGATTTCTGATATTTACTCTAAGAATTTTATTAACTCTTATGCAATCACATTGACTTTTAAAATCAAGTTAGGAGAATTTCAATATAGAAATCTTAAGAGTAAATCTGGCCAAGAAATTTTTCTAATCCCTTTTTTATTATTTAATAATAGAATACTCAACATAATTTTTTTTCAAAATGCATCTAAAATTTGAGTCCTTTAGAATGATGTCTATTTGTCTGGACTAAAAATGGAAAATATTTGGGATGACATTCAGCACCTCACACAGATCCTGACATTGAACTATCATAAACAGATACAACCCGACTCTCTCTCTATTATAAACAGCTCTCCTTCTAGTGATATTTTAGGACAACCCAGAGTTATTTTTTAAGTTAATTTTTTAGCAGCAGAATTCCTTAGTCAAAGGAAGTGCATGAATTCTACAGTGTTTATGAAATGATTTGCTAAATTGTTTACCAGAATGTGCTTGCCCTACAGCAGGTATAAGGATGTTTCTATTCTTAAAGAAAAATCATATAAACAAGAACATAAAAGTTAACTTATATCTATCAAAACTATGAGAAAGTGCATCCCTCGTTAAATAACACCTATTACTTTAGCTACTTAATTTTGAAACAAAATGTGTGATGTGAATATCCAAACCCAGAAAAATGTCTAAAGATATTCATTTAGCTGAAGACAGCTTTCTCTTCCTTCAAGAAAGAAAACAAAAACAAAAACAAAAAAACACCAAAACATACATTTTGTTAGAAACATGAATGGAAATAAAATAGTAAAGTTCAGAGAAAATAATGAACTACCCCTCTACCCATTAAAATAAAAGAACACAATTAAGAGAAAGCAATATGCTATTCATGATATGTCTTTAGAGAAACAATAATAAAAATTAATCATGTGTCTTCTGGATATAACTAAATATTAGTTAAACTAAATATACGTGTAAAACCTAAATTTTTTTTTCTTTTTTGTCTCTAAGTAAATGCTTGGATACATAGAGGCAAAAGACTTACATGCATACATACAGTCTTCATAAATTCCTGGCTATATTAGCTAGGTCCCATAGCTAATCAATATGTCATTTTCCAACTCAAGAAAACCTAATTAGAATTACAATCATTTTATGTTGATTGGTTAAAAGGGGACTAAGTTATATCTCTGATACATTTTTCTAGCAACAAACACTAGAAAGCGAGGAAAAAGTAAAACAGAAAAGCAATGACATTTTTATAAAAACCTTGTCAAAGAAGTGAAGGGGAGCCTAATCTGCAAGAAACAAAGTAGGGGGAAATCACTGGAAATTACTTACCATAGAAATCGGGAGGAAATGTTAGAAGCTGCTTTAGTATTCTCACTAATGCACAGAAAGTAGAATAGGTTGAAATTACAGACAACAACACACAATAAAATGGAGATGTGTGAAATAAGGAATGAATTCAAGTGTTAAAATTACTACAAAATGAAGAAGCAGAAATAAATACACATTGGACAACAAAAATTTACATTGCAGAATTTACACTGCAGAAAATAAAAGCAAGAGACTGGAACACACGGAAAGTTCTCCCATAATTCAGAAGAAAAGCCAAAGATAATTAAGGCAAGAAAACCATAATAAGTATGGAAAGCAGAAACAGTGATCTGAACTGTGGACTGTGTTGTCCCTGAGGAAGAAGCATTAACTGAAGTAGAAGTGACAAAAGAAAATGGAAGTAAATTTTTACTTAAGAAATTTAAAAAATATTCTGACTATGCATAAAAGCACTAATTTCATTCCAGTTTAAAAATAAAAGAATGTCACCTATATGTAGATGGAACGTGAAATGACAAGTGAAGCAAAAGTAAATAAATAAAATACAAAGACAACTGGAAGAGGAGGGGAGGGAGGGAGGGAGGGAGGAAGGGAGAGAGAGAGAGAGAGAGAGAGAGAGAGAGAGAGAGAGAGAGAGAGAAGAAACAGGCTATCTTCAAAATGACAACAACAAAATTGTTGTTTGGATTTTGCTTTCTGGGGCATTAAATTCAAGAGGACAGAAGCATAAAGTTGACAGGTCTTTGCGGATAAGATGGCATGGCGCCATTGTTATAGGTGTGTTAGAGCAACACACGTAAACCAAGGTATGCTATGGCTCAGGACATATCACATGTATGTGCTCATGTTTACAAATGTTCCTTCGGGTTTACTACAGTCAATCTTGAAAAGAAACAAATTCACTACTCAGAGCTCAGGTAAGAGTAGATTGGTGACTCTACTGTTACTGGGTTTAAATCCCAAAGGAAACAAATCCATGGTGTTCTGTGTACCTGGACAGCTGGACACTGCAGAATGTCTTCAGCATCTCTTCCATACCCACTCCATTCCCAGTCCCCAAAAATGAGTTTCTTAAACACATTCTTGTCCATTGTTCAGAGAGAATGTTTTGCAGTTTTAATTATTATTAAAAAAGATAGTGTTGGATGGCCCATTCTTGGCAATGTTCCTTAACTAAACACTATTGAACAAGGTGCTAGGAGAATTACTAATCAAAGAAGCTTTTTATTCCTTTCACAAGAGCCAAACTGTTATAGTAATCAACAGCATCAGTTCTTAAGGAATAATTTTGTTCAAATAGGAAGCATATAAATGGCATATGTCATTTTTCTTTTATAGAAAAGACTAATAATCCATCCGGAAACAAATATTTTGTAACTTTTTATCTCCCATATAGAACATGTGAATGTTTCTGAAGTAACTCTGTTTAAAATCACGATGTATAGTCATAACCATGAATAAGGATATTCAAAGAAAAGCAAGATAGCAAGAAAATGCATTAAAATGCAAAATGCTAACAGCAGTCATTCGTAAATACTAAAGCTACAGGCAATTTTTTCCTTCCTGAGTTTTCTCCTACCAGTTTTTAATGAATGCACTTTAATGAAATATTTTTGAAAAATACATAAAGCAAATATCCAGATGCTCAAGCTCACACTACTCACATAAATGCAAATTAGATCAACAATGAGATACCACTTCACATTCAAAAGACAGGCAAAAATTTACAGTCAGAAGAAAGTACTGAGTGGTGGTATAGCAACATGCGCTCTGGTTTCCTGGAGGGAGGATGCAAATTGTGACATTAGGACTTGTTAAAGCTGAAGGTTTGTGCTTATGCTATCATTTATCCACTTAACTCCTATAAAATTAGAGAAATTCCTATAGCATGTGTACAACTGGCTCATTGCGATAATGTGTAAGAATAAGTTGGGAAACAACACAGATGTCCATTCTTCTCTATAGAATACCATATACAAAGTGAACTAGAACTTCATGTATTAGTATGGATAAATCTCAAAATCACTGTGTTCAGCAGAAAAAGCAATAACAGTTTTCTAGTGCACATATTTAAATTTTATGTACTAATATTTAAATAAAGCTTAAATGTGCAAAACAATACCATACTCTTTATGGGTCCATAAATATAAAGTACTGAAAATTATTGAGGAAAATAAACACCAAAGGCTGCCACACAGAGGACACGAGGGAACAGGGTTGGCAAGAGATACACACGTGTTTGGGGTTTTCCCCTAACTTTTCTATATGCCTGAAACATATTAAAAGAATAATGCATTTCCATAAGATGACTTTTTTTTAATTTAAACAATCCTTTCAATTATAAAATGCAGGAAAGTGGTTTGAAAAACAAGATTTCTAGATTTGATGGATTTTTAGTTGCCCTCTGTTTTGATTCTTTACCCTCTGATATCTTTACGTAGGTACTTACAAATCAGTTTTTTGTTAGATATGATCTTTTAACAATGACCTTTAATTTCTACAGGTTTGTCTTGAAGTTCAGCCTAGATAATGATTCTAAAAATAAAGGTTTTTTTTTAACACATGTATATTTTAATTGATTGAAACAAGAAAAACTTAAGTGAACTATGTAACTAAAATGTCCAATAGATAATACAACTGATTAGAATGGGAAGAATATAAGCATAGAATTTCCTGTAATAATTTTAAAACTCCAAGGAAGAGAGAAATCACTGTGTGAGAATGGAGTTTATCATGCAAGCTGCTTCCTTTAAAAAGAAGTAAAATCCAAACTCAGGATTTCATTCAATGTCTAATATTGCAAGGGCATAGGAGTAGGGCAGACAAATATAATAGACCACTGGCTTTGTAAAATCTTCAGGACACATTCCATAATTTATGAACTTTGTAAGTTAGAGAAGTTGAATGAGTTGGGGAAATAAACTTTTGCACAAGTTTTACAATCACCTTTAAGGCATTGCAATATCCTGATTTGCTAATTGACTTTTTGTATGTTAATAGCTTGAATCTATTCACATACACATTAAGTAATGCCTTAATGTGTTTCATTGCTTTCACTTAATAGAACTACAACAGAGCACATATAGAAAACTATTCATCCACTCATTAACATGCCCAATAAACATCCACTTTTCTTTATACTCCAGTGGGTTTTAAAGAAAGGGATAGTGAACAATTTTACTCTCACACAAACCTCCACAGAGAAAGAAAATCAAATGAGAAATATCCTCTGGCTAACTTTTCCCCATTACAGTTCACTGCATCATTCTACATAAGATTTTATTATTTTTAATCGGTATTGAGAATAGAAAGAGAGTGAGAACTAATTAAACACCTTTCTAATTTCAGACTAGCAATTCATTTCTTCTGCTTGAAAAAGAAGCCATCTCTTTCTTGCTAATAGAACTACTTTTCTAGGTCGTGCATTCACCAAAAGAATTTTTGATAACTGTTGGCTTGCCTAGGGGTGACACTGTGGGACAGACACAAAATAATTTTCCTCTAATCCCTGGCATTTTTGTTTGATCATTCCAGACAGAAACAATTTCTGCTGTCTCAGACAATGTAAGGCACTTCTCACATACTGTTTTGTAATTTTTGGATAATATATTTTCTCTACCTCAATAACAATCATGAGCATTTGAGTGGTACTTTGAATATTCTGTGAGCTGATGACACGTTCCTTTGATGGGGCAGTACTGCAGCTTCACCTGACTTTTCAAGGAGAAGGACAGCCCAGCATGAGGTCCAATGTGTTGAGGAGAAACCCACCGAATGTTCCTGGTTACAGGCAGGTAGGTAGCTGCCCACTGTTCCCGCTCTAAGGGCTCAGGCAAGATGACCATGGAACAGTGTGTGACAAAGCTAAAGAAAGCACATTCCAGAAAGTGATCTCCAGTGACAAGACCCTGGTCATTCTCATGCTGATTCATATTCAAGAGAAACAAAAGTCCCAGAAGACCCCTCAGTGTGCACAGAGGCATCTACAAGAGATGAAGGGAACAGTGTCACCAAGCACGTGCTGCCGGGCACTTCCCTGCTGTCTTCAGAAAAGCAGAGCCCAGTCAGCACTGTTTCTTTCCGAGCTTCCCTGCCCTCTCTCTGGGTCTTTATTCATACTCTTAGTTTCCTGCCATCCTCCTACACTACCCCTTACGGTGTCCTTCGCTTATTTGTTTGTTGTTCGGCACAGTTTCTCTTCTTGTTCTGCAACTTCTCCTGCCGGCCATTCATGCCGTTTCCAATGCCTCCTGGTCTTTTCCTTTCAACTAGGAAACGGTCCCTGAGTTTGACACAGTGCTCTTTCTGAAAGCAACACAGTGCTGCTTTCTTCCCCCCTGTTGATTGTGCTCATTTTTCCTGCTGCTGTGTTCCATTCTCTTTTCTTCTGGAATTGACATAGAAGACTGGGAATTACCTGGCATGAGTTGATAGATACATGCCCAGCTTTTTAAGCCAGAAACCATTACAGCCATTTGAGTTATGCTGAACATTCTGAGTTTGTCCCTCTGATTCCCGCCTCCTGCTTCTATTCTGTTTGCCCAATTCATGTCCTGTTACTTGAGAGTAATTCTTTTAGCATGCCCACTGTTTAGCCCTTGGTGCTCATTCATTCACTCACTCTTTCTATATTTTTGAAATTTTTTGCTGTATCAGATCTTGCACTGGGTGCTCGAAAGAATCTCAACCATCAAGAACTAGATGGTTGCCCTAACTGGTTTGGCTCAGTAGATAGAGTGTTGGCCTGCGGATCGAAGGGTCCCAGGTTCAATTCTGGTCAAGGGCATGTACCTTGGTTGCAGGCACATCCCCAGTAGGGAGTGTGCAGGAGGCAGCTGATCGATGTTTCTCTCTCATCAATGTTTCTAACTCTCTCTCCCTCTCCTTCTTCCTCTCTGTAAAAAAAAATCAATAAAATATATATTTAAAAAAAAAGAACTAGATGGTCTAAATGGGGAAAACAGACCAAAAAAGGCAAATATAGAGCATTATGAAAGGGGCCTGAGCCGGTAGTAGAGAATGTGTATTTGGTCCATCTTGGAAGGCTTGGGAATGCCTCCTAGAAGAAGAGACACGGAAGTTAAGACCTAACAGAAGACTAGGAGTTAACTAGTGAAAGGGTTGGAGGTGAACATTACAGGTAGAGGAAACCATATGTACAAAATGTAGAGATAGAAAGAGACAAGCAAAGAGTGCTCATTATAGCATGGAATGGAAAAATAAATTCTATTTTTAAACACTTAACTCTTCACTGCTGAATTCACTTTACATCAATTAAATATAAATAAGTACATACTTATTTTAAGAATATGAATCATTAAGCACATACTTGTATTAAGACTATGAGTCACTAAGTACAACATTTAATAAGATCATGGACCTGCAAAGATGTTCAGTAATTCATTTGTCTCAACTCCCTAAAAATTTTGAGTTCTTAATGGCTATTCTCTGTTTAAAACAATGGTGAGAAAGAAAAAGGGCTACTATAGGCTAAATAAATAACTTTTAAACTTCATTTATTCATTGAATTATGGTACAAATAGTTAATGAGTTCCTGCTATTGCTAAAGGCTTCTCGCATGATGCTTACTATGCTATGGAGGAAAAATCAACACTTAAACAAGTACACAACTCAATAAATCACAAAGCACTCCAAATATACACATGAAAGGCAAAGCTGAGCAAATGATCCATAAACCTAAGATCAAGACACATAAAAAAGTTAATTTACTAAAAGTGCTGCAGAAATAAAACCAAACACTAAAATTTTCTAATAAATGGCATTATATTTCCTTTACAACATACTAAATAACCACAAGTCACAGATTCGGTTGCTTCAGTTGGACTCAGTTTATTAGGGATGACATTGGTGAGAAGTACCTTTTTGTAGGGGTTCTGCGCATGTGTAGAGACTGGCTCGAATCCTCCTTCTGCCATTTTCTAACTGAAGGGATTTCAGCAGCTATTTAACCCTATAAGAATCTCATTCCTCTCAGAGGGCAGGTGGAGGTGGGTGGGAGGAGATCAACCAAAGAACTTGTATGCATATAGTATATGCATAACCTATGGACACAGACAATAGTGTGGTAAAGGCCTGGGAAGGGGGTGGGGTGGGCTAGAAGGGGTCAGTGGGAGAAAAGGGGGGGCATATGTAATATTTTAAACAATAAATATTTTTTAAATGCACTTGCATGAAAAAATCATATACATTTACTATAAAGATGATTAATTCAAAACCTTGAAACATTACAAGTAAAGTCACACAGAAATGTGTATATTTGCATACTAGGTGTATGGATAAAAATGTTCACGTTTTGGAAAAATAAATTTCTTAGAATACAAAAATATATATAATATTAAGATATAAATGATAATAACGTTAGTATAAACTTGTTGGGTTGTTTTGAGACCCAATATGAGTGAATTCACATAAAATGAATTAACTCATGTTAAGCTCGTAGAGCAGTGCTTGGCCCGTTCTAAACATGTTACCACCTGCATTATAACATATTAAGAGAACACTAAAGACCCTTGCTGTTCAGAACCACCATGGGGTTTATAAGCTATTTCTGCCTTCCTACGCCCACAATAAGCTACCATGAAAGAGCTATTCCCTACTTCAAATTGTAAAAAGCTGGTTTTCTTTTAAACACTCCTCCTTGGTTTTCTCCTGACAGAAATTTTCTTTGACACTGAATGATCAGGGGGTTCAGCACAAGCTGCTTGGAAACCTCCACCAGTCACAAGTCTGTCTATGTCAGTGATGGCGAACCTATGACACGCGTGTCAGAGGTGACACGCGAACTCATTTTTTTGGTTGATTTTTCTTTGTTAAATGGCATTTAAATATATAAAATAAATATCAAAAATATAAGTCTTTGTTTTACTATGGTTGCAAATATCAAAAAATTTCTATCTGTGACACGGCACCAGAGTTAAGTTAGGGTTTTTCAAAATGCTGACACGCCGAGCTCAAAAGGTTCGCCATCACTGGTCTATGTGGAGATCCCATGTGCGGATGCACAGACATTCAATGGAGAGCTTGTTTGGGCCCTTGCCTCATCCTTACTGCCCTCCAGAGGTGGGGTTGTGGAGTGAGCAGTTGGGGCCTGACAGCCATTAGATGGAACATGGAGGCTCTAGGCCAGCCGTGGGCAAACTACGGCCCGCGGGCCAGATCCGGCCCGTTTGAAGTGAATAAAACTAAAAAAAAAAAAAGACTGTACCCTTTTATGTAATGATGTTTACTTTGAATTTATATTAGTTCACACAAACACTCCATCCATGCTTTTGTTCTGGCCCTCCAGTCCAGTTTAAGAACCCATTGTGGCCCTCGAGTCAAAAAGTTTGCCCACCCCTGCTCTAGGCTCTATGTCTCCTTCCCTGGACCAAAGAGAGGCAGCAGGTATGGGATCAGTGTCTCTGCTCTGCAGATCTAAGTCTTCCTTCTCATGCAGTGGTCCATGGTCCAGTCCGAGAATCAGGAGATGTTAGTATGCCCGCTTCACTGGCCGACAGATGTAAACTACACACTCCAATAGCCTTCTATCACTTAAAAAACAAAAAGTGATATTTTGATCTCCATCTATCTGTGCCTGTGTCTCAATTGTTTGCCAATCAGATAAAGAGAAAGGATAGAAAGGATGATATTTATCGATCTCCTCCAATCCCAACACTTAGTTTTTTAAGCAAAAGAATTCTAAAATGTAAGAATCTTATCTAACGTACATGGGAACTAGGATAATGTTATCTCCCCTAGGAATTGTCTTTGCACTATTTTGGGGTGGTGGTAGTTACTTTTTTACCTGTATGCATCAATGAAATCTGTAAGCCTGATGTAAATATTACAATAACATGTAAGTTATTTTTTTAATCTTTATTGTTGAAAGGATTACATATACCCCCCTATTACCCGCATTGACTTCTTGTAACCCACCTCCACCCCCCACACCAGGCCTTCACCACCCTATTGTCTGTGTCCATGGGTTATGCATATATGCATACAAGCTCTTTGGTTGATCTATCCCCACCCACCCTCTCCTGCCTTCCCTCTGAGATTCCACTGTCTGTTCCATGCCTCTATGTCTCTGGATCTATTTTGTTCATCAGTTTATTTTGTTCATTAGATTCCACATATGAGTGAGATCATGTGATACTAGTTTTTCTCTGACTGGTTTATTTCGCTTAGCCTAATACTCTCCATGTCCCTCCACGCTGTCTCAAAGGGTTCAGAGATCCTATATGTAAGTTATTTTATATTTATTAATAAATGTGAGAAAATAAGTGAAATGAACTTTTACAGAAGCAACTGACCTCATACCTTAAAGCACAATTCTTCAGAGACACAAATGCTGATGACATTGTTTCCTTAATTTTCTGTTTAAGGACAACTTGTATCTGAGGATCCTCAGATGCTCTGTGTAAGAGGTGCTGGCTTCAGCAGTGCTCATGTCTCACAAATTACATATTCTACTACTCATATCTAAGAGAAAATGTTTAATTTTTTGAGCTAATGCATAAAAAATGCAAATGTGAACTCATTTATATCTATGCTTAACATATAATGGAATAAAACTTCTTCTTTTGGCTTACATAGCATTTTTTACCTTATCAACCACCATTAAAATGCATTAAATGGCTGTAATAATGATGCACAATTGACCTGCCCAGTACTTTAGCATTCCTAATCATGTCTAATTTCTGTCTGAAAATGAAGAACAGCCTAATTATCAAACTACTAACTTCAGGTCCCTTGAGTACTTAATAAAAAAAAAAAGGCAAAGAATATTAATTAGCTTCAAGTCTCAATCTTATACACTTACATA
The DNA here is from genome assembly GCF_000147115.1 of Myotis lucifugus. Taxonomy (NCBI): domain Eukaryota; kingdom Metazoa; phylum Chordata; class Mammalia; order Chiroptera; family Vespertilionidae; genus Myotis; species Myotis lucifugus. The sequence goes on from NW_005871125.1 coordinate 4,682,740, forward strand.
CTGTTCTTGGGAAACTAGCAATGACACATTCCAGACTTTCCTCCATATATGTGTCTGAGATAGTAACAATTTCTAGGCTTGAAATCTGATAGACTTCCACCGCTTTTCCATTATCTCCATCATATAAATCCATAATGTCTTCCAATGTTTACTCTTAAATTATCAACAAAAATTAGAAATCTAGTATTTAACTAGTTCTTTAAAATATATGTGCTACTCTACAAAGAACAAATAGCTCAATGATGTCTATATGTATGCAGGAAAAAGACTGGATGATATCATCTACTAGAGGCCCAGTGCACGAAATTCATGCACTTGGGGGGTGTCCCTCGTCCCTCAGCCCAGCCCGCGCCCTCTCGCCCTCTCATAGTCCGGGAGCCCTGGAGGAATGTCCGACTGATGGATGTCTGATTGATGTCTGCCGACAGGCCAACATCCCCTGAGGGGTCCTTAGTGCTGCCGTGGAGGTGGGAGAGGAGGTGAAAGAGGCTCCCGCCAACGCCGCCGCTGTGCTTGCCAGCTGTGAGCCCAGCTTCTGGCTAAGCAGCACTCCCTCTGTGGGAACACACTGACTACCAGGGGGTAGCTCCTGCGTTGAGTGTCTGCCCCCTGGTGGTCAGTGAGCATCATAGTGACAGGTCATTCTGCTGTTCGGTCTATTTGCGTATTAACCTTTTATTATATAGGATTAGTTTCAAATATACAGAACTAATAAATAATGCACTTAGCAGCATTTTAAGAGTGTGGGCTATACTTCCATCTCTGAGGAAATCAAACCCTTCTCTTTTTCTTGTAAACTCTGTTGACAGTTCCTAGAGACTGAGGGCAGGGAGACCAGGACAGGTGAGAGGTGAGGATGGAGAGAACTGGGCAGGCCCTGAACCATGTGTAGAGGTTTGGGCTTTATTATATAGGCTGTCATTGTCTTATGTGCCTTTCTTAGAGCAGTAACAGATGTTTGCCAATCAAAGGAATTTTATTATCAAATAGTTTGGGAATATAACTTTATTTGGTAAAACAAAAAGATGTCTGTCTCCAGGACTTCTAAGAGCTTTTAATATGCAAATGAGCATTTTCAGCAATAAGAATTTTTACTATAATCTACAGAATCTCTACTTTTCTTTTTACTACCAAATGTTTTTTTTACTATGAAGTTATTTATAGAACTTGGTGTCACAAAATGTACCTTAAGCATGTTTAGGCAAATGGAAGATATTTAGAGATTTTAATATCTAATGGCTTGATTTGCATGTAAGATAGATTGCTCTGATGGCTGTGTGAAAGAGGCTTGGTGATCATGGAGACAAAATGATTAAGGTCAGAATGAAGGCAACTGTAGTTAAGAAAAGAGAGGTATAAAGACTAAGACATACCTAAGAAAAAAAATTGGCAGGACTTGGCAATTAATTTGATAAGTGAGTAGATCAAAGATACATCCCAAATTTGAAGTATCAGTGACTAAGTGAATATATGTGCCAACAAGATAGAGAATAGCAAGATGGAGAATAAAGGAAAAGAGTCATTATAAGCAAATACACAGACACATGTAAATTACAGTTTATAAAGTTTTTTCACCCTCATTATTTTATTTAACACTCAGAACAATTTTAAGACATAAGCAGTATACATAATTTTTCTTATTTTAATAAGAATGAGATTAGAATTTTAAATTTCTCAACTAAATTAATACCATATCCTATATAATAAAAGCCTAATATGCAAATCGACCGAACTGCAGTACAACCGGGGGAACAACCAGTCACTATAACACGCACTGACCACCAGGGGGCAGATACTCAATGCAGGAGCTGCTCCCAGCCCACAGGCCCCAGGCCAGTCAAGGTGGGTGCCAGTGGGGCCCCCCAATTGCCCTGCCAGTTGCCCTGCAGAGGGAGGCGACCAGCGATAGCAGTGGAGGGGCAGGGCCGGCAAGCGGTGCCAGGCTGGCCAAGGTGGGTGCCAGTGGGGGCCCCCCAATCGCCTTACTGGTTACCCTACAGATCAGCCCTGATCGCCAGCCACACCTAGGGACCCTACCCGTGCACGAATTTCATGCACCAGGCCTCTAGTCCTATATAACAAAAGCCTAATATGCTAAGTGTCCAACCATTCATTCAACCACCGTTTGACCAGTCTCTATGACATACACTGACCACCAGGGGGTAGATGCTCCAACCAATAGGTTAGCTTGCTGCTGGGGTCCAGCTGATCAGGACTGGGCAAGACGGGCCAGACACGCCCTGAAGCCCTCCCATGGCCCCTCCCTGGCCCCGATCGTGCACCAGCGGGGTACCTCGGCCTGGCCTGTGCCCTCTCGCAATCCAGGACTCCTCGGTGGATGTCAGAGAGCCGGTTTCGGCCTGATCCCTGCAGGCCAAGCCGAGGGACCCCACAAATCTGTGTACCAGGCCTCTAGTGTATAATAATGTAAGGATTCCCCTCCACCCCTCAAATCATTGCTCAGTAAGAGGTAATTTTCCTATATTCAAGTTCTTATGATCTCTCAATAACTCTTTTGAAGAAATTGCATTAGCCTAAAATGTTCTCAACCAATTCTAGTTGAGAGGCTCCTGGAGTTCCACTAAATGAACTGATAGAATGAAGGGGCAAGAAATATAACCTGGATTTAGAATTAATTCTTAGGTGCGCATACCTGCCACTGTCGGAAGTTACTACTCTCAAAGTTTTCAAAAGAACGTTCCTCGTTTATTTATGGCTTAGGGTAAAATTTGTAGTGGCAACATCATACACAGAAACAAAAATGACTGAGTTTTAAAGAACCTGTTTGCATGTAGAAATAATGGTCCTAAAAATCTGCATTAGATAACCCCAAAATGGCTCCAGATGTTGAAGATACATGCAAAGAATGTGAAATACCTTGTTTCAGGAAATGTGAAAAGAAGCAATTTTACTAATATACCATAAAACTGCATATGTGATCTTGAGTATACATGAGTAATTACAATTAGAAATTAGTATTACAAATAAGCCATAGACTTTCATCTACATCTCTGAGTTCCATGCTTAGGCTGACCAAAATACTAGTTCTTCTCATGGAGAAAGTGGGAGAATCCTCTTTCATGCTTACGTGACATCTGGCTCCCATCCTATTTTTTATTGCTACCACTGTTTCCATTGACTCGGGAGATGCCTGATCAAACCCTCTCAAAGCTGAAATTGGGAAGCTGAGGACGACCTTGGAAGCAAGGGAGGCCGTGAATAAATGTAGAATTATACAGTACTGACTCTAAATCTTGTCATGAACTTTCCAAAGCTCGCTTCTGCTGTCGAGAGGAACAAGGTTTCCAGGAAATGAAACGCTATAACTCATAAAAATGCTGCTGTGACTTGGGTGTTTGCAGGGAAATAGTATAGAAGTGTGAAAAGAGCCATAGGCTCATAGACAACAGTGTGGTCTTCTATGAGTGACTGGTTTCCGCAGGGAGACAACTCTTCATGGATCTCGCACATTTCTGCACATCTTGGGAGTGAGGCACTGACGGCCATTTATTCTCGACTATGTCTTCAAAGATGTTTGATGGCAAATAGCCTAGGACGATGCAGCCGGTGTCTCCCTCCAGAGAAAAGGTGAGGTGTATTTATTGGCCAGAATGATAAAGATAAATCTCCTCGCAGAGGGAAGGTCAGGCATGCTTCCTGCCCACTTGAAAAGATTCAGAGTCCCTGAGCTCTGGGCCCTCCTCCTGTTGCGCAACCCACAGTGTGTGTATGTGTCAGACAGCAGTCTCTGCCTGCCCTGGTGGGAACTGCGGCAGGGGGACTGGGTGCACCGATGCTAACACATGGGCCACTGTCATTGTTGTGTGTAATAAGCTGCCTTTATTTAACCTCTGACCCAGGAATGCTGCGTCTCCCAGCAGCATCCATGACACTGTGACAAGCTAGCTTCCTAATTTCCAAGTGGGGTGAAATCTCAGACCCTTCAGAATTCCTGTAATTTTCTACATTCCTTCCTTTACTTGTCTGGAAAAAAAAGAGCTGGGGCTACAGGATCTTTAGTTCTTTTTCTAGCTTGATGGGTACATATAATTTATCTGAAGGATGTAAAAAGTCTTGGCAAAATGATGCTTATGTTTTATGTTTTTATTATTTAAAAATTCTTAAAGTTGTTTTTCCAAAAGAATTCCACATCAAAGGCTTTGAGTTTTATACATTTCCCCTTTCAAAAAAAACACACACAAATAAACAAAAAACAAGGCCCTGAGCAACTTGCATTATTCAGTTTAAAACTCCACCTCTTAATCATATTGGATTGAGCTGCAATCAATCTCCTCTCAAATATGCACACTCACTTCCTTCAAGAAGTCATTCAATTGTAGCTTTAGTTTTGAAGGTTCTCACAGCACCTGAAAATGTCTGCTAACACCATTCCTATGAAATCTTAAACCAGCTGGTCAATTTGTATATCTAAAGTTTGTCTTTGTGGCTGTTTCAATTCCAATGATGTTAGCCACAAGAAAATGTTACTCTCACATTTGATAAGAAAAAGTATTCACTCATATTTGACAACAATTTTCTATAAGAGTAGGAAATACATTCATTCATTAATAAGTAATTATTGAATTCCTACAATTGAAACTGTCATTGATGTTTGATATAAAAATTAATGAAATGCCCGGGTGGTGTTGCTCAGTGGTGAAGCATCGACCCAGGAACCAACAGGTCGCTGGTTTGATTACCAGTCAGAGCACATGCCTGGTTTGTGGCCTTGATCCCCAGTAGGGGGCTGCAGGAGGCAACCGGTCAATGAAGTTTGTCTCTCATCAATGTTCCTATCTTTCTATCCCTCTCCCTCCCTCTCTCTCTAAAAATCAATAAAAATATATTTTAAAATAATAAAGTATGATTATTGCCTACAAAAGTGCCAAATAAATGAGAAGTCTATAATCTAGTTATGTATATATAAATATATATGGCCTTAACTTCTTGGAAAACAGATAATGTATCATTCAGACATTAATAAAAATTTTTGAATAACAGCTGAATGAATGAATACATGATACTGAATGAATAAACACAAGTCTGCAAACGGGAGAATCCTGGCTGTGCATCAAATATACGCTTTGGCAGCCTGGGGATTTCTGAAACCAGTTCAGATCAGTAGTGCTAATGAAAACTCATTTCTTTGCAGAAAGTAGAATTTAAATTCTAATTGCATTAAAATCCCTGGGCCATTACTTCTAAGAATGTACATAGAAACTATTAAACTACACTTAGACTAATCCTGTCATAGAGTTGGTATTTTTTCCTACTTTAAAGCAGGCCTTCGCCTGAGGATCTATGCCAATGCACAATTAATCCTCATCCAAAATCTAGACTGATGCCACAGGCCTACCTGGACTGAACTGCACACTGAGGTGGGTGGCTTTGTAAGTTTTGATTCTAAAGACACAGACTATACTACTTCCAGGAATTAGGCTGTTGATCTGATTTGATTGCTGATCAAGTAATAAGAAGGCAGATGGGCTCTTGTTCTTCCTCATGGCACACAACCCCAAGTCATCAATCTGCCCCACTGTTCTGAGAATGGGAAGTCTGGGTCCTTGAAGCTAGAACCAAGTTATTATTATGCACTGGGTGTTGGTAAGGGTCTAAATCCTTGAGATTTTTATCATTAATTCATTCAGTCCCTAATGACTAACATGGCGCTTATACTATGAGAGCCACTGCCTTGGAAGGAAGGTGGTGGGAGGGTAGCAAGGATGAATGGACTCTTCGTGGACCTGAAGGATCTACGGTGCAGAAGGGGGAAAAGCCTGGTCATCAGGAGGGTGACGTGCGATGTCCTCATGGTGGCTAGGAGTTAAGATTTAGACAGTCCGAGAGAAAAAGCAACTGTTTTCTCTCTGCTTCTTCAAGACCGAGGTCAAATGTCAGTTATCTTTAACATGTGGGGTTGGGGTGAGGGAGAAGGCCATTTCAGAGTGATATTCAGTTTAATTCTTTTCCCTAAGAGACTCCTCCAGAGCATCTGACTGGCTCAACCATTTTCTGCTCATCTTTGTAAGCTAATTCATTTACACCCTAACTTCTAGGGGGCAGAGAAGACATTATCACCTCCCACAATGCCCTTAAAGTTTAATAAGTAGGTTGGAATCAGCATAAGTGCACAAATGGTCTAAGTCAGTGGTTCTCAACCTTGGCTGCACATTAGAATCACCTGGAATGAGGCCCAGAAATCAGGATTTTAAAAAGACTCCCAGGTGATTCTAATGTGCAGCCAAGGTTGAGAACCACTGGGCTAAGTGTTATGAGAGAAATGTGTGATTGTCGAAGGGAGGTGACGCTACTATCAGGGGCTGTTGAAAATGCTTTAGAGAAGATCCTGGACAGAGCAACGAGAGAAGAGGAGGGCTTACTGTGCAGACAAGGAGATGAGAAACCGGAGCTCAAGTCTGGCAGCATGAGGGTGTGCAATAGGGGTATCTCAGCACGTATGGCCCCACCCTTACCTAACTTCCCTAAACATTCCTCCTCTGATAGGAAGTAAGACTTGTCCCAGTAGCATAATCCTCTCTTCCTAATATGTCCTTCTTCCCACTCTTAGGTTATTCTATTTTTCCAGTCCATCTCCATGTCTGGTAAGTGTCTCCAGTCTCCATACCTGGTCTTTGACCAACCCACCAACTTCATCCTTATTTATTCATCCATCACAGGTACTGACCCAGCCCAGGAGGAACATCTCTGTCTCTATTCTGCAACCCTGCTTCTTCTATGGTTGTCCAGGATACCTGCATAATATCTCACAACTAGAGGTCCAGTGCATGGGTGGGGTCCCTCGGCCTGGCTAGAGATCCGGGCCAATGGCGGGGGCGGCCAGCCGGGGGGAAGGGGGCTTCAGGAGATTGGCCAGGCGGGGGGAAGGGCGCAGGAGGTTGGCTGTGGGAGCGCACTGACTGCCAGGGGGCAGCTCCTGCATTGAGCATCTGCCCCCTGTGGTCAGTGCGTGTCATAGCGACTGGTCAACCGGTCATTCCGATCATACGGTCGTAAAGGTTGCTTAGGCTTTTATAGATGGATAGATAGATAGATAGATAGATAGATAGATAGATAGATAGATCATGATTTTTTGGTGATGCTATTTTCTGGAACCACAAAATTCTGAAGAGTTAAAAGGTACTTTTTCACTATGTTAAGTCCAATAGAAATGAACATTTAATAGGCATTTAGTGAACTACAAAAACTATTCTAGGAAATTTCACATTTATCACATTATTTGGTTATTCTAACATCTCTTCAATTTAGGAACTATAGTTTTTTATAAGTCAGCTACCTCAGGAGAGAAAAGTTATCATTTGCCCAAAGTCATACAATTAGTAAGTGACTGGGCCAGGATGTCACTTCTAGTCTCTCTAAATATAAGATATTTCTCAAAAACCTCTACCTCTGCCTCTAAATCTCTCTTTATCTATACATATCTTTCCTCTGCTGCCTCACTGTCAGTGATGAACAGCTCTATTCTCTAAAGCAACATATTTTGATATTTTTATTATGATCAAAATATACATGATATATGAAGTGCTAGAAAGAAATGAGCTATCAATCCAAAAAAAGACACGGAGAAACCTTAAATGCATATTACTAAGTGAAAAATAAAAACCAACCTGAAAAGGTTTGACACATATTGTATGATTCCAATTATATGACATTCAGGAAAAGTCAAAACTACGGAGACGATAAAAAGATTCGTAGTTTCCCAGGGTGGGGATGGGAGTGGGGGAATAGGCAGAGCAGATAGGATATTTAGAGCATAAATACTTTGTATATCATAATAATGGATACATGTATGCAACACCCAGAGTGAACCCTCAGGTAAACTATAGACTTTGGGTGATAATGATGTGCCAATGTATGTTTATCCTTGGCAAAAAATGTATCAGTCTGATGAGTAATGTTGACAATAGGTGAGGCTCTGCATGTGTGGGGCAGGGGATATATGGGAAATCTCTATGCACTCCTCTCAATTTTGTTGTAAATATAAAACTGCTCCCCCAAAATAAGTTATTAAATAAAACAAACAAAAAATATACATGGCATATACATGGCATAAAATTTACCATTTTAACCATTCACGTGTGCAAGTGTCAATAAGTACATTCACATTGTCGTCCCACTCTTACCACTCTCCATCTCCAGAACTTTTCCATTTTCCAAAATTCTGACCCCATTAAACAATAACTTCCCAGTCTCCCCTCTCCGATAAACTTCTGGAAATGAACATTCTATTTTTTTTCTGTCTCTATGAATTTGACTATTCTAGATACCTCATATATACGTTGAATCATATGGTATTTGTCCTTTTGTGTATGACTTATTTAATTTAGCATAATGTTTTCGAGGTCCATCCATGTTGTAGCATGTGTCAGAATTTCATTCTTCTTTTTAAAATATTTAATAATAGTCCATTATATTTGTATGCCACATTTGTTTATTCACCAATCAATGGACATTTGGGTTGTTCCCTTCTTTTGACTTGTGTGAATAAAGTTGCTATGAACATAAGTATATAAAGACCTCTCCAATATCAAGCTTTTGGTTCTTTTGTCATATATCCAGCAGTGAAATTGCTATACAGCAATTCGGTGTTTAAGTTTTTTGAAGAATTGCCGTATTGTTTTCCACAGTGACAGTACTATTTGACATATCCATCAGCTATACACAAGAGTTCCACAAGGCAACATATTTTGGCCACACCAAATTAAATGTAAATATTAATGTGTCAAGAAAAGTAGATCCCTTACCAGAACACAATTCCAAAGCTCAAGGGAGTAGGAACATTTAGAGTGAGTTTCTCTTTGGGTCCTGGGAGAAGTGGGAGGTAGGCATGGGATAAAGATTCGCCTGGAAAGGGCTCTGAGAGATAAGGCTTTACTCTTTGAGACCGGATCAGATTGGACAGTTATCTTCAGAGATCATATTCTCTTAAGCTCCTGCTTTCTCACTGTCATTTTGTAAACTCACACTTATCTATCCCAGAAATGACAACCTTCATGTTAACCTTGTTCCAACTAGCTTTGCCAAAAATACTTCTTAAATTCTGTAGCATATTTCAAAGCACCACCCAATTCTAGGCTTCTGACAGCCATTATTTTTAAATGTTTATTCTTTTTTTGAAATCTTAGTTATGCATCTTTTATTTAATCTTTTTATGCACATCTCTTTTCAAAAAGTTGATTAAGGATATAGTTATGTTCCCACTTTTTTTTTTTTTTTACTTTTTGATCGTCATTGGCATCATTTGTAATTACATAGTCAGGATTTGTGTTTTGATAGTCTCTTAACCATTCTCAGATAATTTCTCTTTTTAGAATCTTTGAACATGAAAATGAGTCTATGTTTTCTAAACTTTTCTCATATCTACTTTAGAAAAGGCAGGACTCATATCTGGAGATGCTCAACATTGCCTTTTCTCTCCACTGTGACTTCTAAGTTGACAGATAGTATCAGGGGTTCCCAACCATTCTACAAGATTTAAAGCACCAACATGTTTTCCCTTTCACATAGAATTAATTCAACAAAAGCTCCTATCTTCCTTCATAGAAATGTCATTTCAAGTTATGCAGGACAGATAAGCCAAGTACTCTGCTTTTAGTGAACTAAAGTTACAGTAAATGTGTTCACATAAAATCCTCGATTACTACTCTATTCTCCAGAACCAACTTACATTTGTAATGAAAAACATCACTTGTAACTATATCTCTCCACAGATATTATTTGGTTCAAGACTGGATGCCACTGTCACCACTCATTGTTAGAATGTTTAGCTTGACCACAATAAATAATAGATAAATTGGGATGTTATATCATTCATTTGCTCCTGGAATAAAGCTATGAACAGTTACTGTGGCAATTTGAAATACCGTGTGAGTGGTCACTGACCTATTACACCCTGTGATTTCCTTGAATCATGGAGAATTCAAGCTAAGTCTTATGGTCTGCAGTGGTCCTGATGATTCTACAGGGAACATGGCTCAGGTCCACAATTCTAACGGCATGCAGAACATGGAACATCAAAGTAGAAGCCTTTGGCAGACCCAACAATAGCTAAGTCTTGCCATTTCCTTACCTTCTATGGGGACTGACTTGAGACTGTCAAAATAAAAAGACTAATCATTCCCTTCACACAAGACTGACTCACTTCTTCTGTATGTGTATAATTTTAAAGCCTTTGGAATGTACCTGTGATTATTTTCAAGACCATTTTAATGAAAGAAAATAGGACTTGTTTAGTTTAATCTACACTAATAAAAGAGAAACATGCAAATTGGTGTCACTCCGCTACACCCATCAGCCAATCAGAGCAACTATGCAAATTAACCCAACAAAGATGGCGGTTAATTTGCATACACAGGCGAGGAGCGAAGACTGAAGGCTCCGGCCGGAGTGAAGACTAAAGACTGAAGACTGAAGACTGAAGAGGCTTGGCTTCTCCCCTGCGGCCAGGACCAAAAGCCTGGGTCCTGGGTGCCAGAGGAAAACTGGTGCCAGCAGCCAGGGGAAGGAAGACCTATTGCACGAATTTTTGTGCAACGGGCTTCTAGTAGTTGAATAACATTTAAAAATCATTAAAATTTTATATTTTATTGCCTAATATAGTATACTACACAATTCCAAACTTCTTAGTTTTAACAGTAGTATATCACCTGTCTAGCAAAATGAAAAACTGACTTCAGTCAGCACATACAGGCAACTGGGTTGCAGGATAAAAAATATAGCAATTAAAGCTATAAAATGCTTATTAGATCATCTGGTTCATGCCTTCCCACTGCCAACTCATAATGAAAAGCAAACTATAGAGAAGAGAAAATATAAAGCACCATTCTCAATTAAAAGCCTACGTGTAAATGTTAAACTTTACGTTTGAAAAAATTTCCAAAGCAGAGGGTCATCTAATGTTCTCATTTTAAAATGCTTTTTAGTGGTTCTTCCCACTTGTGATTACAACTTTGAAATGCCACAAACATGACTACTGTTGTGATAATATTAATTCAAAATACAGACATCTAGAAATATAGTGCACATGCGCATTTTGTATAATACATGTACATAATGTGCCTAAGTGCCTAATGTTTTTATGTACATTATATTGGCCATTTGCATCAACTGTTCTAAATAGAAGTCGTAGAGACTACACGACTTGATGTTTAATGTTTCTATACGCTCATCTCAAAATGTGCTTTATTTATTTGGTTTTCAGAGGAATACATCAAGTTCTAGCTCAAGAACAATGATGCCCCAGAAGCCATTACTACAGACTCTGCCCACCAATCTGGTGGTCAAATGTATTTCTGAAATTCAACAATAAATCAACACTTTCATGTCAAGATGAAAAGTCTTTATAAGTTATTTTTCTTTCCTTAAACTTATTGTTATAATTCCATAAATTTATAACTTGAAAAATATTAAGCAACACTTGATACTAATTATACATTGACCACAATGACTCTCATGATCATCTATAAAGAATCAAAATGTCTCTATACTGCAGCAATTTTGCATTCACCTTCAAAAGGTAGTTCCTATAAACAGCACACTAAGTATTGGTTTTATAACATTTGTTTAAAAAGGGAATGTTCAACTGACAGCAGATGTAATTATGCAAGTTTTGTGAAAAGATAAAAAGGGAATCAGACCATGGAAAATCACCAACCCACAATAATATGCAACAAGAGAAAAGTCAACAATGAAACTACATAGCAGCCAGAAAGCAATTAAGAATATGGCATCAGTAAGTCCTCACATATAAGTAATTACTCTAAATGTAAATGCAATGAATTCTCCAATCAAAAGTCACAGAGTGGCTGGATGGGGAAAAATAAAAGACCCAACTGTATGTCAAAGTAAAGGGATGAAAAAAGATATTCCATGCAAATGAAAACCAAAATAGAGTGGGGGTGGGTAGCTCTATCACACTAAATAGACTTAAACCAAAAATGGTAACATAAAAAAAGAAGGTCATTATACAGTGAAAAATGGGTCAATTCATCAAGCAGATATAACTATTGTAAATATGTATGCACCCAACATTGGAACACCTAAATATGTTAAGCAAATACTAAGAGATCTAAAGGGATAAATAGACAAAAACAGAATAGTTTGGAATTTTGGCATGGGATAGATCATCCAGATAAAAAAAATAACAAGAGAATGTTGGACTTGAACCATACTTTACATCAAATGGACCTAACAGACATATATTGAACATTCTAATCAACAGCAACAGAATACACAGTCTTCTCAAGTCCACATGGAACATTCCAAAGGATAGATCATATGATAGGCCACAAAATAAGTCTAACAAATTTAAAAAGTTTGAAATCACACCAAAAATCTTTTCTGACCACAATGAGAAAATTAACATGAGAAAAGCTGGAAAAATGAATAAACATATAGAAATTAAACATAACACTCCTGAACAACCATTGGCTCAATAAACAAATCAAAATGAAAATTAAAAACTTCTTGAAGTAAATGAAAATTAATAACACAACATATCAAAACATATGGGATGCTGCAAAAGTAGTTATTAAAGGAAAGTTTATAGTGATAAATGCAGGTACAATCATGCGCTACTTAATGACTAGAATACATTCTGAGAAATGTAGCATTAGGCAACTTTGTCATTCTGTGAACATAATATAGTGCACTTACACAAACCTAGATGGAATAGCCTACTACACATTTAGGCTATAGTATATACCATTGTCATATATATGGTCCATCTTTTACCAAAACATTGTTAATATGGCACATGACTGTATTATGTGTAAGTTATCAGACCCTCTAATCTTGTTTAATACAACAATAAAGCACACGTATTCCTATTTCACGTTTTAAATACACTTTGATCATTGCATTTTAGTATCTTTGATTTTTTTAATCCACTGTGTTTTATTCTATGCATTTTAAAGTAATATTTTGAAAAATAATTAATTGGCTTCGATAAATTGCCAATGCAGTCCTTGGACAACAAAGGTCAAGAAACTGGTTAGATGGTGTGGAAAGAAGCAGATAGCTGTGAAGACTCTTACCCTCTGAGTGGAAGGGGTTTTGGTCAAAAAATGAGAAGATTTTCTGGGAGGTGTTAGACCCCAAGTGTCTGGACCTTTAAGCACCCATTAGGACTGCAGTCTCTTCCTGGGTGGTCTCCAGACTGACCCTGGCCCCCAGGACAGAGGATGGAGCAGGAAGGACTTAGATCCCAGGAGGAAAACAAGTTTTGTGATAATAGTTACACATATATAAATGAGAGAATAATGTTTTATTGGGGAAATAATTTGTCGCCTGATTAAACAGAATAGTTTATGTAAAAATAATAACTATTCAAATAATACTGACTCTATGCTGGACAGTGTTCTATGTAATTTATAAATATTAGTTCCATCAATCCTCACATCAATCCAATACAGCAGCACTGTTTTTGTCCCCATTTTGCAGATGAAGAGGTGAGGCAAACTGAGGTTACGTTGCCCAGTGTAGTCTGGGAGTTATGTCACAAAAACAGGATTTGGATGTAGGCAGTTGATCTCCGGACTATGTACTCTTATGCAGGCTGCAAAGTGCTTTTCTAAAGCATTAATGAAAATAATAACTAATGTTATTTGCTTGTACTCTGCGATAATAACGACAATAAAGGAAATCTGATATATAACAGCTAGAAATCGAAAATAGCATTCTGTGCTTCTATTTTTGACTCTGAGTCCTTCTCATCAGATGTGCTTCCAATAAATGTATTCTCAGTGTCTAACCTTAACATCTACCATGACTCCCAGTGGATTCTAAGGAAGCAAATCTGAACCTTTCAAGGGCAGTTCTTTCTGTGACTGATGGCCTAACCAACTTTTGACATTACTAATATATTCTTTTCAGAGAACATTCTGAAGAGTGTGGGCAGCTGTGCCATGCTGGCCAGGGCTGCTGTGATAACCTCCCTCCATTGAGCACATCAATGAAAGAGCAGCCCTGTAATTCCGTGTCACCACATGAGAAACACGAAGAGTTCTGAGAGTTCCTTTGTGCAGAAGTCTCAGGCTTCCCATTGTGGAGGCAACCTGAGGCCCAGCAGTATGTGGCCAGGTGACAGTCAGGAAGCAAAAAATCAAACACTGCTACAGAGGTAAAGCTTGACTTAAAACGTTTCTCCTGCACTGGTGTTTGTGGATATAGTCTGCATTCAAAAGAATACCCAAATCTGTCTCAGACTTCATTGTGAATATATAGGCATTCATATGATACTGTGAACAGTTCTGAATGCCAATAAAATAATATACTCCCAAATTTCCAATGCAAACAGACTTTTAGTTTTCTTAAGAGTTGAGAGGTGTAATTAAGTTTTTAAATTTGAACCAAAGCTATGAAGGGGTAAATACGTTTTTTGCTTCATATCCCCCTTTTATACAAACATTAAAAACAATGATTTTTCTCTAAAGGGGAAAAATGGAGACATACAGGGTTTCCCAATAACAACAGGATGAATTGAAATTTGGACTGAGAGCTGAAAGACCTGAATTGTAGTGTTGCCTTAGTCCCTAATCATTTCTTTCTGAATAGTTTATAGTTCAGTAGCTTTCAAAAGAAATTTACAGTGACTTGCAATAAACTCTTCACACAAAAGAACATAAGAGAATTAAACAGAAAATCAGAAACAACATAGAGTAAAGGGAGAACATTTCCTTCACCCATTTCATCTAACTCGAGGAGCCCGAACACAAAGTGAAAAAGGGAAACGATGAAGCTCATAGGTTTCACTATTGTGAAAGGAAAACCCACTCATTCTTAATAAAAGAAGTAGCTTCTGTTTTATTTCATTTCCTGGCTCTAAATTTTATTTTATTGACGTATTGTTTTTAATCTTTATTGCTGAAAGTATTACATATATCCCCTTACCACCACCACCACCACCACCACCACCACCACCACCTCTCCCCCCCATCATACCCCCCCCCCCGGACGGAGTTTCCAACGGAGTAGCTTAGGCCTTTCACGGCAGTATCAGTCTTATTGATTACCCGAAGAAGGAAGCGCCAAGCCCCGGGGTAGGGAAGTCATGATACAAACATTTTAGTGAGCAG
>NW_005871125.1:4697931-4709638 GCF_000147115.1 Myotis lucifugus
TTTTCTACACCCTACCCCCCGCCCCCAGGCCTTCACCACCCTATTGTCTGTGTCCCTGGGGTATGGTATATGCATACAAGTTCTTTGGTTGATCTCTTCCCTCCCACTACCCTCCCTTTTCTTCTGGACCATTATATAAGGATAAAGTTAGGTGACTCTTCTTAAGAGATGTAAAATTTCTGAATAAAAGTTAATGGTATCTTATTGGATTGTACTTGAGTGAAGCTAATTTCTTTGGAGAGTCAATCCACTGTATTTCAAGTAAATTGCCTTTGATGCTCTATTTGACAGAAGGAGTCACCAAGTAGCTCCATGACCTCTTGCCTCTTAGAAGGTAAAATGGTGATTTTGATTAAGAGAACTCCAAAGTCCCTTCTAACTCAAAAGTGACATTATTTCTAGGATTAATTTCATTTAGACTTTTTATTATTGTTAACATGCCATCCAGGCCCACATGCTCACAGTGTAGGGAGTCTCATCAAATTATTTTTTTCATAAAATTAACATTATAAATATGTCTGACACCAAATTATGTACTTCACACAATTTGTGAAGGGTTAATTTCCACAGTACCTGAAGAACAATGCTTGTTGAAGTAACAATTGAATACTGTTAGGTCAGAGTGAGCCCAGGATCAGATGCATGCAGATGTGTGATGAGATAATGGACCCTCCCTGGAATTTCTAACAGATCAGCATGCCAGACACAGATACCGGCTTCTCCCTGGAATCCACAACGACCCCCACACAGATACTGACTCCTTCCTGAATACCCTGCCGACCCCCAAGGCAGGAACTTCCTCAGCTCATGCCCCCGCCCCTCATTAAACACCTGTATAAAAAGAAACCCCCCTTCCCTGTTAGCACGAATCCACTGGACCTGTCTTTGGGGTCCGTGGGTCGCCCGGAGACGCAAATTAAAACCTTTCCTTTTCTTTCTTTTCTGATTGACTCGGCTCTCTTTATTTTCTACACTGCCTCCTGAGCAACCTAACAAATATAAATATTTGGAAGTCCCTCTACCACTTTTATGCCTTATGTTTAAAAGGTTCAGCTTAATTAAGTTGTCTGTATATCCTATGATTCTAAAATAAACAACACAGAAATCTTTTGTAGCCAATAGTAGTTCCAGGGGTAACCTAATAGCACCAAAGTAGATGCTATAATTTCTAGCATAAAAATCAAATAAAAATATAATTACTTTAATGGGTAGTGAAGGGGAGCAGAATATGCCATCCTAAAATATGCCTCTTCAACATATTGATTATTTTCAAGTCAGTTATTTTTAAGAAACATCTGAAAACCGAGATGTTAACCATTTGTAAAAGATATTTATATTTTTAAGGGAAACCTCCATCTATAAGGGTCTCTCTCTCTCACACTCTTTCTCTCTCCAAGGAAGAGGAGGTGACTAAATCTCTAGACTCTAGAGCCTCTTATCAATGGAGAAAACACCAACTTAAATCTGCGTAACAACCATACCCTCATTCACAGGCATAATGCTTTGCTTTATTGCACTTCACAGATATTGCTTCTCCCCCACTTACCCCCCCCCAAATTAAAGTTAAGATCTTCCACCAGCAAAAAGATTAGAACTTGCTAAAGTCTCAAGTGATGGTTAGTTCTTTTTTAGTAAATAAAGTATTTTTAATTAAGATATATATTCATTGATTTTTCAGACATAATGTTTGTGCAGACTTAATAGACTTCAATCTAGTACAAATTTTACAAGCACCAGGAAACCAAAAAATTAGTGTGACTTGCTTTATTGCAATATTCACTTTATTGTGGTGTTCTGGAACCACACCCTTAAAATCTCCAAGGTATGCCAGTACTGTGCTTTGCCTGAAAACTTCCCATAACGGGCTGTCCCCACCCCCGACATTTTTCTTTTGTCTTTATCTAAAGATAGTATTTATGCTGGCAGTTTGGGCCATTTCCAGGGTTTTTTTTTTTTTCCATTTTTCTGGGTATCTCCCACATATACAAGAGGTATGCATGTTATTAAACTTTTATTTGTTTTTCTCCTGTTAATTTGCCTTTTACTACTGGGGGTTGTCAATTGAGAACCTAGAAGGGTAGAGGAAAAATTATGTTTCCTCTCCCACAGTTCCCAAGGAATAAGGTGATGTTCTCACTTCAATTTTGTTCCACTCCAGTTCAGTTTATACACAGCAGTCAAACTGAGCTTCTTAAAACATGAATTTTTAAGAGCTTATGTACCTCTCCTGCATAGCTTCTTTGGGGGCTAAGGGAAAAAAAATTTGCACGACTTACTATGTTCTCTGAGGCCTTGCTAGATAGATTCCTGTCCACCTTTCCGTTTCCTCATCTCACACAACTTCCTAGTCTAACTCTCAGGGCTTTACTCACTCTGGGGTTTCTGTTTCCAAACACAGCCACCACATCCTGACCCTGGACCCTCTATGCACTCTCAGGTATGCTCTTCCCACTGGTCTAATCACAGGCTGCTCCTTTCCTCCTCATCCTTTCATCTCAATTGCCATCTGTTCAGAGAGGCCCTCTCTGACCACGTTCGGTCAAGAGCTGATCCCAATATTGTCTGTTTCAGCTCGTGTTTGTTCCTTTCATAGCTTCCCTCAAAACTCACAATAATTTTTGTCCAAATTTTGACCCACAAAACCCTAAAATATAATGAAATGGTTGTTGATTTAAAGCACTAAGTTTTGGATTGATTTGCTATACAGCAATAGAAAATAAACATATATTTCATACTGGTACTAAAAATACACAATTATACTTTCAACACATCTACTCTCCAAAGTCAATGAGTTTGAAAAAATGTGGTCTCTGTGATGGGTTGAGTTGTATTTCCCAAAAGATATGTTGAAGTCCTCACTCCCAGAACTTGTGTATCTGAATTCATTTAAAATAAGGTCTTTGCAGATGCAATCAAATTTAGGTGACATCATATAGGACTAGAGTGGGCCATAACCCAATGATTGGTGTCCTCATAAGAAAGGGAAACTTTGGACACAGACACACAGGTGGAAAGACCATGTGAAGACAAAGGCAAAGACTGGAGCAATGCATACCTACACCAGGGAACAGCAAGGATTGCCAGCAGCCCCTAGAAGCAAAGAAGAAATCCTCCCCTAGACCCTTCAGAGAGAGCATGGCTCTGCCAGCATCTTGATTTTGGACTTGCAGCCTCCAGAATTGTGAGAAAAGAAATGCCTGTCATTTTGAGATACCTGGTTAGTGACACTTTGTTACTGCAGACCTAGGTGACTACTATACTAGTAGTCTCCTATAGCAGGTGGCATAGAACTTACACATCTATTGCAAGCACTGCTAATAACACACAATACATCTTTTGGAATATTATTAATACTGGATAGTAATCTTCACATGGCCTACCACATATAGATTCCAAATATTTTGGCTACTTCTCCATATTGCACCAATGTTCTTTCTCATGATGGTTTTTAAAGTCATAGGGCTGGAGTATTCTGAGGCTTCAGGCCTCCTGGCCCTTCAAATCCACTTAATGGCTTAGGGATCACACCTAAGGAAAGGCCAGAACCGTGAAAAGGGATAAAAATCCAATGAGACTAATATTTTCAAGAGCAATGGGAAGAACATGAACTCTGCACTGGACACTTCCTCTTGTTGTTTTGTTTCCTAGTGTTTTAGTTGCTATCTAGAAGTTCTGACTGATCACATAAAATCTATTTTCACAGAAGAGGTTGTTAGAAAGAGAGAGAAAAAGAAAAACATTTGTGTCTTACACTTAAAAGGATCTTTTGGGCTTTTCCTTTTACAGCTTCTCTCTTTTCCTTCCCATTTGGGTCTGGTGGGGTTTTTGTGTATGTGAGTGTGAATGTTTTTCATTAGTTATTTTTAAAGTGAATAAACATGTATGACAAAGTTAAAAAAAATCCAATGAGGCAATATCCTTACTTGCCAGCAGTTCGGTGATGGATAACTGTAATTATTCTCTTAAATGGGATTTGGAAATTTGGCTTTTGGTTACTCATTCTAAATACTTTCAGATAATGATACTTGGGCCCAAATTCATAAGTAAAACATTTAATGATGTGCATTTGTGTCTATACCAATACTTCTGAATGCTTATCACTCTAAAAACAGGAGAAAGGTTTATGAGGTTTATTTTTACTATATGATAATATGTACAGTTAAGAAAAATGATACATCAAGTGAATACTTAGTAAATCCTCTTCTAAAGTGGTTGTTTATTCCTGCTTCAGGAAAAGAGCAGATAAATGTGATCACAAGATTTCAGTAAGAAAATTGCAGTATTTCTTAATTGACATTAAACCTCACTTGGTAGCCCCTAGTACACCTGTGTAGAATGCAGAATTATTGCCTGATTAAAAATGCATTTCATATTTCCAGACTGTATTAATTTGGCCAGTGGGACATGCACTCAAATGAGCTAGTACCAGATTCATCTGAGCTATAAAAATAAATAATAACTACATAATAATCTTTTGATGTACAGCCAAAAATCATTTGATTTCTGGAGTCATAAAAAAATGAAGTGGACCACAAGTTCAAAATGCCAAGGAGTACTTGAAGGAAATATCCTTTAGAGACAGGTAACTCTAGCTTTTTTATACAATAAAAATGTAATTGCTTAGAAGAAATGTGATAGTAAAATGACATATTTCTATACTAGTGCAATGGGAAACCTGAAAGCATATTTAAGAGTATTAGTTCATGTGCGTTTTCAAAGGCCATCTTGCATATTGCACTAGAAAAACGTTTTATGAAGAAACTAACAAAAAAACAACCAGGATCATTGTGTCATATCAAGTAAAAGGAATAGAGGTTTATGAATGTGGACCTAAGTTCACATGGCAACTCATTCACAGCTTAGCAGGGTTACTTAAGTCACCTAACCTTCTCAGTCTTCCCATACATAGAGTGCAATCATAGTATTCCCTGACAAATGAATCATTGTGATGAAAAATGAGAAAGGTGTACAGAAATGTTCCTTGTAAATTATAAAGCATTAAGCAGATGTTATGCTATTCATTAGTCTAATGGGGAACGTAACCCCAAATTACAAATTTTCATGGACATTCTCTCTAACTTGAAACTTTGACATTTAGGTTTCAATTGGGTTTATGCTTAATTATTTCTGCTGATGAGTTTTTGTTTTTGCTCAAAATATAAACTCAGAATATACCAAACCAGTCACTTATTAACAGTGAATGGTTAGAACAGAGACAATATTTTCCCCTGGAAGACTAAAGCATAGACTGTTAAAACATTCCTACTGACCTTTAACAAAGTCTGTTAAGCAGAAACAAGGGGTTAAGAATGTAATGGACAGAGAAACCTTTTCTGACTTCTGAAGCATTTATGATTGCACATGTTCCTTTTTCAAAGGCCTTTTAACAGCTCTGACATAAGGCTTCATTGAAGTTTCAGCTGGAATGCAGACAGGTTGAAAGGCACACAAGTGAAAAGGCTTCCTATTAGAATCAAAATGGAAATAGTGCCTTAATTGTTCCCTTCAAATTCATATCAGGATCAGTGGGAGCATGTTCCTGCCCCGATTCCAGCTGGGGAGTTCCCGGGACTTCAAAGAAATCTCCCCTCAGAGGAGACATCAGCTGAATCATATCTGAAGACACAGCTGAACACGGAAAAAAGAAAGGATTTTTTAAAACCATTCTAAACAGTCTTACTAAGCATTGCTTATTTGGGCTTTCACAAATACAGCCAAGATACAATGGTCCCCCCTTGCCTGTGGAGGGTACGTTCCACAACCCCAGTGGGTGCCTGAAAGTTGGGATAGTACCAAACCCTTTGTATACTGTTCTTTCCTATACATACATACCTAAGATAAAGTTTCATTAAATTATTAGGCAGAGTGAGAGATTAACAACAATAACTGATAATAAAGTAGAACAATTATAAGCATATGCTATAGTAAAAGTTATGTGAATGTGGTCTTTCTCTCTCTGATAACTGATCTGATAGCCAAGGCCCTTCTAAGTGAATCAGGGGTGGGAGTGTACACAGTGTGGAGACAGGGGACAAAAGGGACAATTCATATCTTTAGCAGGACAGCGGGAAGGTGCAAGATTTCATCATGATACTCAGAATGGCTTGCAATTTAAACCTTAAGAATTGTTTATTTCTGGAATTTCCCTTTTAATATTCTTGGATCATCGTTGACCACAGGTAACTAAAACCATGGAAAGCAAAACCGTAGTTAAATGGGGACTACTGTAGTCAAAAACCTACTGGTGCTAGAGCTGTAAGTTCGTTGTTAAAGTTCAGCTGGGAGATGTTTGCCCTTTCTGCTCATTAATTCACTTTCCAGTTCATCCAGGAGAAAAATCAAGCTCCTTCCTAGAATGGTTAAGAAAGAATTATTGACACTTTCCCAGCTCTCAGAGAACAAAGGCTTCTCACGCTCCGGACTTCCTTCTCTGGACTGGACCCTTCAGAAGAAAAGTGGGGTGTTCGCATGCAGTGTTCCTTCTAGCCATTCACGGTTTCACATGCATTCCTTGTCCAGTTTATGCCAGATACTGTGCTGACAGTACCAGGCACATGGGGGTGGCCGCGGCCTTTAAGGAGTTCACCAACAGCAGGAGAGACTGCCATGTGAATCACAAATTATTTTGCAGTGAGATGAGAGTGCGCATAGGTGGGAATGAGCAATACCAGCTTAGGTGTCCCAGAAGTGCTGACACATAAGCTGAGTCTTTGTAGACATGTAGGAGTGAGCCAGGGAAAGGACAGAGAGGGGTCCAGTTGGAGGAGGGCACAGGTTTGAAGTTTCATAAAAGGACCCCAGAAATTTAATACAGCTCAGTGTAGGGCTTTGCAAAAAGGATGGAGAGGGGACGAGAGGAGGCTACAGAAGTGACCAAAGGGATTAGTGTCCAGAGACTAGACTGTGAACTCAGTGATACTGGGAACCAGTGAAACACCTGAATAGGGTGGAAGAGTGCTCGTGTGCGTGTGTGTGCGTGTGTGTGTGTGTGTGTGCGTGTGTTTATGGCCCTAGCAGGAGTACAGAGACTTAAAGTACGTATAACTAGAGTAGAACCATTAGAAACCCAACAATAACAGAGGGTTACTTAACACTACTTTACTGAGGTAAGAGAAGAGACAAAAAGGAATATTTCATGCGTTAGAAACAAATACAATCAGTCACTAATTGGGTGCACTTGCAAGGAAAAGGGAGCCATTTCCAGTGATTTCCGTTTCCATCTTCAGCAAGTGCCTCATCAGTGTGTCTGTCACCCAGACGGCTATACTAGAGGAGGAGCAGGTCTGAGTTAGGTTTCCTGGGTTCTTAGTATAGAAATGAAAGATGCATATGCATAGTTTATAGAGGTCAGTGTCAAATTCTGCCAATTCTAACCTGTTAGCATGCCTGGAATCTACCCTCCTCTTGCCCCTCTGCATCTGTCATGCTCCCTCCACTCTTTCCCATTACTGGGCCAGCACCTTCTTGTCTCTGGATTTACCTGCCTTGTACTGTGATTGTAGCCATGTTCCTACCTAGAGCCCTTCAGTGATTGTCCCAGGACTCCAGGATAAAAATCAAACTTCTTTCATGGCATCCATGTGCCTTCTCACGTGCTCCCTGTCCATTCTCACTTTGCATCACTCATCACCGCCCTCATGAGTCCCATCCTTGGAAACTAGCGTACTTGCTTCTACCTGTCCTGGGCCTTTGCTCACCCTCTTCCTTCTACCCGGAACAGTCCCTCTCCAGCTCTAAGCCTTCCTCTGACTACCCCCTCATCCTCATCCTTTGAACCACAGATGAGGGACCATGTCTTCAGCTGTTCCTGGTCTCCAAGACTGACAGGTGCCGCTTCTATGTGCTCTCATTGTACCTACTTTGGCCTCACAGTAAATCACCTTTTCTGAACTAGAAGCTTCTTGAAGGCAGAGACAATGTCTTGTTCATCCATGTGCCTCTGTATTAGTTTATCTATTGCTGTGTAAAAAAAATTGTCCCAAAATATAGGGTAAGAGAACAAGCATGTATCTCCCAGATTTGAGAGTCAGGAATTCTAGGGCAGCCTTTATAGCTGGTGCTGCCTCTGGGCCTCTCATGAGGCTGAAGTCAAGGTGTCAGCCAGGATGAAACCTGACTGGGTCCAGAGGACCCACTTCCCAGCTCCTCACATGGCTGCTGGTAGGAGGCCCAGCTCCTCCTCCGTGGGCCACTCCACAGAACTGCAGTCAACCTGGTTTCCCCAGAGAGAGGGATCCAAGAGAGATGGAAGCTGCAGTATTTTACCACCTAAACTCAGAAGTGACATGCCATAGTTCCTGCTGTGCACTGTGGGAGGGAACTCCACAAGGGTGTGAATAGCAGGAGACAGGAATCATTGGGCCCCAGCTGAGAGAGCAGATCTCACAGTCCCCAAGGCACAGCAGTACAATTAGCCTCTAAGAGGTACTAACGGATTTTAGAATGAGTGAATAAATGAATAAAAACTTTAGTTTACACAAAGTTTTGGGCTAATAGAAAAGACGAACTCTCTATCCTTGAAATATAGTTTTGCTAAAAAAAAAAAAAGTATACCATAGCCTTCTGATAGGGTCTACTTTTGCAGACAACATCTGGTACAGTGAAAAATGGTTTCATGGTATATGGTTATTTACTCCCAGAAGGCTGAGCAGACAGGAAAGCTCTATGAAATAATATCCGCATCTCTTTACATCTTGAAAAAGATGGCTACCCATAGATTCTCATGCTTTACTTGCAACAGGACTTGTCTCATTATGGGTATTTTGATACATTTAAGCCGATTAAAAGGTAAAGGAAAACAATGTCCGAAAGAGCAGGTCCATTAAGCAAGAAAATGAGAACCATAAACAATGCAAAGGATATTAAACTATTTGCCTTTCATTAGACTTGTAAATTCTGTAGCAGATAATGCTAATCTCCATAAGATAGAAATTCAAAAACTAAACTACTTTATAATAGGGTTGTCTACTGACACAGTTTTCTAGCTATACTGCAGTAAATGTCATTTAACTATTTTAATTAATTTGTAGTCCATAGGCAAAATTAATAAGCATTTCTCTATCTGCCTACAGATAAAATGCTGGCATAATAGGTGAATCAATACAATGCAATATTGTAATGTGCTGGTAACGTGCTAAGGACTGAATCAATAAGAAAAAAACCATTATTAAGGTAATTGCTTTAAAATAACAAAATTTAAAAAAGAAAGTGATACAAGGAAAACTATATAAAATTGCTGAAAGAAATTAAAAAGGACAAATAAATGAAAAGGCACCCATGTTCATGATTGAAAGACTTAATATTGTTAAAATGTCCATAACACTCAAACCATCTATAGATTCAATGCAACCCTTAGCAAAATCCCAATGACATTTTTTTTTGCAGAAATAGAAAAGCTACACTAAAATTCATAGGGAATCTCAAGAAACCTTAAATAGCCAAAAAAATCTCAAAAAAGAAACAAGTTGGAAGACCCTTATGTCCTGATTTCAAAATGTACTGCAAAGTTACAGTAATCAAAACAGTGTGATATAAAGACAGACATATAAACCAATAGGCTAGAATAGACAGTCCAAAAATAAACCCTCACATACATGGTCAAATGATTTTCAATAAGAATGAGGAAAAAGACAGTCTTCAAGAAATGGTGCTGGGAAAACAACATCCACATGCAAAACAATTTATAAGACCCTCATCCTATACTATCTACAAAAAATATATAACTCAAAATGGATCAAAGATCTAAATGTACGAGCTAAAACTAAAAAAGTTTTAAAAGAGAACATGAGGCAAAAGCTTCAGGATATTGGATTTGACAATGATTTGTTAGATACGTCACCAAAGGAACAGGAAACCAGGGGTTGGAAGGAGTAAAATTGTGCTTCAGAAAAATTTAAAACATTTGTGTGTCAAAGGATACTATCAACAAAGTAGAAAGGAAATCCATAGAATTGGAGATAATATTTGAAAATCAAATATCTGTTAGGGGATTAATATCCAGTATATATAGAGAACTCAACAACAAAAAACAAATAATCCAATTCAAAATTAAACAAATGATTAAAATAGACATTTCGCCAAAGATCTACAAAGGCATCAATAAGCACATGAAAACATGCCCATCACTAATAATTATGGAAATGCAAAACAAAGGCATAATGAGATATCACTTTATACCCATTAGGATGACTACTATAAAAAAAAAAGGAGAGAAAATAATAGGTGTTGTCCAGGATGTGGAGAAATTGGAAACGCATGGACTTTGGGCACAGATGTAAAATGGAATAGCCCCTGTAGAAAGCAGTGTGACCATTACTCAAAAAATTATAAACAGGTTTACATATGATCCAGCAATTCTACCTCTTAGTATATACCCTAAACAAGTGAAAGCCGGATCTCAATGAAATATTTGCATACCTACATTCACAACAGCATTATTCACAATAGAAAACCACAGAACCTACCCATGTATCCATCAACAGATGAATGGGTAAGTAAAATATGGTGTATACATACAATGGAATATTAACCAGCCTTTAAAGGGAAGGTAATTCTGATACATGCTACTACATGGACGAGCCTTTAGGATGTTATACTAAGTGGAATAAGCCAATCACACAAAGGTAAATGTTATTGCCCTTACAAGATTTACCTAGAATTGTCAAAATCATAGAGACCAAAAGTAGAAGGGTGGTTGCCAGAGAGGCTGATGGTGAGGAGAATGGGGTGTGATTGTTTAATGGATATAGAGTTTCAGTTTTGCAAGATGGAAAGTGTTCTGGAGATGGATTGTGTGATAGTTATACAGCAATATAAGTGTATTTGACACCAATTAATTGTATACTCTACAATGATTTACGATGGCAAATGTTATGTGTATTTTACTATAATTTTTTAAATTGGAAAAAATTAAAAATATCTAGGAAGAAATAAAGGCAAAGGAGGGATATGAGTGGTTATGGAAGTGCCTGTATCAAAGTCAGTATCCTGGATGTGATATTGTGCTATAGTTTTGTTAGATTTTACCATTGGAGGAAACTGGACCAACTGCATGTGAGTCTATGATCTCACATAAGAATTTAAATTATCATAAAGTGGTTAAAATTAGTGGTTTATTGAATGTCAATATTCACATACCTGATTAAATTTTCACTCATTCATTCAACAAGCATTTATTCAGCACCTGCAATGTACTAGTTTTCATGGAGCTTACATTATTTTTTAAACAAATTATAGTTATTATAAGGTGAACACTAAAATTCCCACAACTGTTCTACAGAGGTTAGAGCATACATAACACTAAGATGCTATATTTAATAGACTACATTCTGTGTTCAGAAAACAGATGTGTAATGGAGGAAAAATTATTTAGATACTACATTATATAGAACTAAAGGGCTGGTACACGAAATTCGTGCCTGGGGGGAAGGGAGAAGGGGGTCCCCCAGCCCGGCCTGCACCCTCTCTAATCCAGGACCCCTGGCGGGGATGTCCGACTGCTGGTTTAGGCCGGATCCCGAAAGGATTGGGCCTAAACTGGCAGTCAGACATCCCTCTCACAATCTGGGACCGCTGGGTTCCTAACTGCTCACCTGCCTGCGTGCCTGATCGCCCCTAACCCCTCTGCCTGTCTGCCTGATGCCATAACTGCTCCTTGCCAGCCCTGATTGACGCTAACCGCTCTCCGCTGCGGACTTGATCGCCCCTA
>NW_005871125.1:4709738-4761716 GCF_000147115.1 Myotis lucifugus
TCTACTCTCTAAAAAAAAAAAAGGAAAAAATATCCTTGGGTGAGGATTAAAAAAACACATACACACACAAAATAGTATAATGTTGATTCATTCACACTGGACGGCTATTGTTGTGTTGGCTATTGTCACTTTTTATCTGACAATCTAAAGGGAAAGAGGTCAGTGCCCCTAGAGTCAGGCATTGCACGTTCTAAAAATTCCTGCGGTGAAAACTGCGTTAGAGAAAGGTAAACATGCTTCCTTACTCTTCCGCTTTAATGGATTGGTGTTTGCTAATACACACGCACTCACTCTAAGTCTCAGGGATGGCCACAGAGTCCCCAGCATTTTCCAAACTTGTAACAGCCACACATCCAGTCTAATTAGCATATTACCTTTTTATTAGTATATGATGAGTAATGTGGCAACAATCTTTTTCAAAATATTAAAAGAACATTCATTTCATTTCTTTGAACCAACTCTATCTGAATTCATCTTGATGGTAAAGTTGAAAAACCCCATTATCATATTCTATATACTTTAATAACTAGGAGGTTGGGGTGGGGGAGAAATACTGCAAGATGACAATTCCTTTTATATTGTATCATTTTTTCTGGACCAGTAAAGGACATAAAGGTCCAAGATGTCCAAGCTTGCAGCCAAGAGAGAAAATAACCAATTTACTGCTTTGGATTATCAGCGAATAGAAAGCTACATTTCATTTTCACGAATGGGATGCTGCGACTTATCAAACTGTTAATCTCCCAAGATCCCATTCCTTTGCTAGTAAGCAGTCAAAATGGTTTAAATGTGCCTGGCTGTTCTGTTGACTTGGAAATTTAGTGCTTTCTTTCTCCTTTTCCTGACATTATTGTTTTTTAACTTAAGGCTATTTAAAGGAGACTAGCTCTTCAGTTTTATCTCTATTTTGTAATAAGTTTTCCAGAAAAAAATGCACAATATAACAATTGATGAAATAACCCATCTCCAATAGACCTATTGTTAATTCAACACACTGTTATCAAATCAATCTCAGTGTTGAATTACTGGTAGAAAGGTGATTTAGAATTAGTGAGAAAAGGGAGATTATACAATGAGTTTTTTAATGTAATTTTATTACTCTCAGGTATATTTTTTAGATTGTAAAGTTTAGAACATTAAAATTTACATTTAGAGACCCGGCTGAGCCTGTTTAATAGATGCTTAAGCTCCCTTTTAAAAAATAGACTATTTTTGGAGCAGTTTTAGGTTTCCAGAAATATGAGCAGAAATTACAGAGTATTCAGACACCTTCACTCCCCAGTTTCCCATATTAGTAATATCTTGCATTTATGTAGTATCTTGTTGCAATTGATGAGCCTATATTGATGCTTTCCTGCTAACTGAAATCCATAGTTTACAGTAGGGTTCACTCTTGCTGTAATGCAGTCTGATAATGACACTCATTATAACATCATACAGAATAGTTTCACTGCCCTAAGAATCCCGTGTTCCACCAATCCATCCCTCACCCTCCAACCCCCAGTCTCTTGCAACTACTGATCCGTGTCCATAGTTCTGCCTTGTCAAATGTCACATAGTTGAAATCCCATAGTTTATAGCCTTTTCAAATTGGTTTCTTTCACTCAGCAATATGCATTTAAGATTTCTTCATGTCTTTGAGTGACTTGATAGCACATTTCTTTTTTGTGATGAATAATATTCTATGGTACAGATGCACCATAGTTTGTTTATACTCTCACCTTTTGAAAGACACCTTGGTTACTTCCAAGTTTTGGCAATTATGAATAAAGCTGATATAAACATTTTTGTGCACATTTTCGTAACTTATTTGGGTAAATACCAATAATGAGAGGAGTTTTCTAGGAAACTGCCAAAGTACCTGTACCATTGTGCATTCTCTCCAGCAATGAATGAGAGATCTGGCTGCTCTACATCCTCACCAGCATTTCATGTTGTCAGTGTTCTAAATATTACCCATTCTAACAGGCATGTAGTCTAAACTTGTAATTTCCTGATGACATATGTTGAACACTTTTCATACGCTTGTTTATCATTAGTCCTCTGTATATCATTTTTGGTGAAATATCTGAACAGATATTTTGCCCATTTTTAAATTGGGCCTTTGGTTTTCTTAGTATTGAATTTGAACAGTTCTTTGCATATTTTAGATCCCAATCTTTTATAAGATATGAGTGTGTGTTCTTTCAAATACTTTCTCTCCATGTATGATATGATCCTCTTTTAGTTGCTTAATAAATTTGCTTTTTCACATTTATATAACCTTTAAAACTTAGAATAGGTTCCTCATATAGTATTTATTCAGCAAGTGCTTGAAGATGCCCATTTAAAGTGCTTTCCCAACATAGTGTGTGTTTGCATGAAAAAAAATGTTTTGTGGAGGCACATTTTCAATATTCTGCAGATTCTGCAGTAGTCATTGAGAATAAATGCTAATATATTCCCACCCGCCCTCCAAAAACAAAAATCTGAGTTTGCTTAGTCCAGACAGAAGCTTGATGAAAATATATCAATCAGCTTTGAAGACTGCCACTTGTTTCACAAAACATTCCCTGCATTACAGGTAAGAAAACTCATTACTAGACCACAATAGCCACGTTGCTGACTGATGCCCTCCCCAAGCTACTCGTATAGGCTTCTTTCAGATACATTTATATTTCAGATATCAGAAGCAGAGTTACCCTTTCATTCCAATTGTGCAAGATAAATAACCTTTAAAAATAAGTCCCTTGCTAAGTCAGTCCCAGGAAAGGATTTTGGACAATTGGATGACTCCAATGGAATCAAAGATCACCTATCCTTAGCATTTGCAACAAATCCTGAAGAATTCTTGAGGCTATCCTGGAAATTGAGGTCAAGACATTTCATAGATGGGTCCTAGGCTGCAAGTCCTCTAAATGAGTTGAACGGAAATCTATGAAATGATACTATTCAAGGCATTATGCTTACATTACACCTTGTGTTTAGAGTTGAACTCTGGAAATTGACTATGTAAGAGCTTTCTATGAATTCCATCTTTGACAGTATTTTCCTTTTCTATTTTTTAAAAACAACTATAATATATAGTTAAGCCATGTAAATGTATCCGAGATAACATGTGCTAAAATAATGTGTCATTCTTGTCAGAAAACCAGGAAATGTGTCCTATATGAAGATGACTTTGTTTTAAATTCTATTAAGTCTTCCTATGTGATCTATTTACACCAAACAATAGGCTATTCTATCTCTAATAAAGTCCTACAAGGTGAGCAGGGCAAGGGAAAATGGGCAAGTGTGGCCAGTCATCTCACCTGCAACATACACCAGTAAGAGCTCTCAAGATTTATCCCGAAATAAAGAGCTTTCTTCATAAATGAATTGTGTGTTCAATGTTCATGACCATAAATCCTTGTCACATAATAGAGTCCTAGCATTAAATACAGTGTAAAATTTATATTAAAAAATCTGCTGCAAAGGAAGAGGTGTTTTGACTCTGCGAATATATTATTTGGCAAAGTCATCCTAAGGGCACCTCAAATGGACAGGATTCTCTTCAACTACAGATGGCTTACCAAAGAAAGTCCCAAACCCTAACATAACGCAAGTGAGGGAGTCTAATGCTTCGATCTACTTCCCCGAGGAGGAAGTATGTGGTGCAGGCTGGCATTGCAATCGGAGCAGGTAAGAACCACCATTGAATGGAGACTGCCTTTCGCACAGGAAGATGGAATTCCTATCAATAGAGTTAAGGCTGCTCTATCAGGGAACCATCAATCCAAAGTCAACCACAGGAGTGTGGCTTTTCCACAAGTCCTGGAGCTCTCATTATAGCAAGAAGGGGGCCTTTGCACTTGCGCAATGTGATAGGAATAGAGAGACCCAACCAGAGGCGTGGACAATGGCACAGCCAAGTTATACCGACTGCCATCATTGTCACACTATGACTCTGGACTATGTCAGCATAATGACAGTTTAATATAGCAGGAATATTCTCTAGGGTGCTATCAAATATTGAAAGAGCCAAAATTTGCCTAGTAACTTAGGAACTTAAAATTTTTCATCCAACTGGATGCTTTATACACTTGATTCAATGTTGTGATAAATGCAGACTATCCTATATAATAAAAGCCTAATATGCTAAGTGTCTGACCGTTTGTTCCATTGTTCAACCAGTTGCTATGATGCGCACTGACCACCAGGGCCAGATGCTCTGACTAGTAGGTTAACTTGCTGCTGGGGTCCAGCTGATCAGGACTGGGCGAGATGGGCTGGACATGCCCTGGAGCACTCCCACAGTCCCTCCCCGGCCCCGATCATGCACTGGCAGGGTCTCTCGGCCTGGCCTGCACCCTCTCGCAATCTGGAACCCCTCAGGGGATGTTGGAGAGGCAGTTTCAGCCTGATCCCTGCAGGCCAGGCCGAGGGACCTCACCGGTGCACAAATTTGTGCACTGGTCCTCTAGTTTTAAATATCTCCTTAACTTATTATGGCCTTACTCTGAGTGACTGGGTAGGAACTTGAGAGATAGACAGTTATTCAGAGATAGAATCAAACATTAAGGTATGCTTATAAGTGGTCTAAAGAGGCAATTAGCTAAAGCAATTCCTATAAAAAGGCACTGGTACATTTTATAGCAGTTCTGGTCAACTGAAAACATTGCTATGTCCCTCCTATGATCTGATGATGATTATCTCCTTGACAGCAATGTCTCCAGGGCTTTTTACACAGTATCCCCAATAAATAAATGAATAAATGAATATGAGAAACCAGAACCATAAATAGATCTATATTTGGTCTGAATGTGGGCTTAATTCACTGTGAGTCATGTGCTAACATCTATATCTCTTTATGAAAATGCTGGAATTCTTATAACACAGCTTTTGAAAGAACAGACTTATATGCTTTTTGGAAGCTCTGATATATATTTGTAGAAATTCCCCCAAATAGAACCAAACCCTCTTATGCATTCAGCCCTTTGTGTCTACTATTCCCATATAGTAATATCTACTATATTCCCTTGAGCACCTTATAATTAATACTAGCATTTTAAAAATTGCTGACATTTATGCCCTGAGCTCTTGCTCTTCCAAAGAAACATTTTAACTTATATCACAGGGAAGTTTATATGCCAGCTGTGTACCGATAGCTGCACTATAATTTTTCTCCTATTTTCAGAATAAAGGAAGGAAACATCGGAATGCTAAAATTCTGCAATAAGAAGATAAAAAGAATATATTGGTATTTCAAAGACACAATTCCCATTGTTTTCTTTTTAAGTAGAAACTTTTTCCCTTTTTTAATTTTTAAATTTATGTTTATTTTTTAAATTAAATTTATTGGGGTGATATTGGTTAATAAAATTATATAGGTTTCAAGTGCATGGTTCTATGATACATCATCTGTATATACATTGTGCATCTACTACCCAAAGTCAAATCTTCTTCCATCACTATAAATCTAAACTTTCATTGTTTAAATGACTTAGAGGAGTGAATTAACTTCATTAAATGATTTCCTGAAGGAAGGTCTCATTTATCTATTCAATCAATAACAGGGAAAACTTGAGTTTACACAAATTAGTGTTTTGCAACAATTTTCTTGGATCAAAGCCACACATACATAATTAGCTTGTAAGGGAGAGAGAGAAAAAGTGAGTCTTGTTTCTTTGCTGGAAACAAGAGTTTGCAATGAGATGAAGAATAGTATGTAGTAGCTAATTAAAACTCTAAAGGTTCCCATGTGAGCTCATTACTCACCTGAGATTTTTTCATACATCCCCCTTATGTCAACTATCAACTATTCTTTCCTCCTGATAATTGTTGGAGGCAAGAACATATATGACAATTCACTGGGAAGAAGACTTGAATATTCAGCTTCAAATCTTCAGATGTCTTCTAGCAGTTTTTTGGGGGATCACAGTCCTTGTGATTATAAACCTAAAACATCTCCCACATCCCAGCATGCCTTTCAAAGTGCATATATAAAAGAACTGTTGGGGAAGTGGGTGGGGAGGGTGGAATCCTTGAAGGTGGTTGGTGGGGCAGGCCTGGGTGAGATGACCCGGACATCCCCTGGACCCACCCCGCCCCCCCCCCCCCGCCCCCGCACAGTGTCTGCGAGTGAGCAGGGTCCCTCTGGCAGGTGGGAACCCTCGGCCTGGCCTGGGGCGATCGGGCCGAAACTGGCTCTCTGACATCCCCTGAGGGGTCCTGGAGTGCAAGAGGGCACTCTGCAAAGTTGCTGTCATACAGGGTGTGGAGTGCAAATGCAAGTGTGCAGTAAACCATATTTGGGGCCGACAGTGCCCCAGCAACAACATAACCCATGGCCTAAGGTAGAATCGCACGGCCTCACGAGGAATCGGGCTCCCTCCTCTCTGGTTTTGGGGTGCTTCAACTGAGAACCGCTGCTGCCAAGTCACTGCAGCTCAGCAGCTCCTGCATTGAGCATCTGCCCCCTGGTAGTCAGTGCACGTCATAGCAACCAGTCCAACAGGCAGAGAGACACTTAGCATATTAGCCTTTTATACAGATAGATTTCCTCTCTCAATACTAGCATCAGCATTTTGAGTTCTCCTTTCTTTGGTGTTCCAGTGGTTTTTACTCCTTAGGATTATACACCATAGTAAAATTAGGGGTGGGTAAGATGTAAATCTTTATTTTGAAGAGTGGAAGGATGGAATTTAAGAATGGGGATGTGGGGAACATAGTCTATTTGAAACACAGACATATTTCAGGAAGATCAATTTTAAGGAAGATTGCATGGAAGTCAAGAATCTGGAAATGGCTTCTCCTGTAAGTATTCATGCACAGTTGCACCCTAGGCAGTCTTCTTGGGCCTGGGTGGCACACACATCCCCATCTGAAAACCACTAAGCTAAAAACTCACTGGCACCAAGATTCTCAGATGGCCTGGAGCCTCCCTGAAAAATGCTATAGATAAAAGGGTGACCTAGACAAGTGGAACTTTTTAGGCCTGGCTCCTATATTTATGCCTCCTCACTCCATTGGCCCATATCAAGATAACTTGGGGGAAATAACAATTCCCTTTCAAATTCAAATCTATACTTGAGTAGATGATTCACTTTTCCAAGAGTGAGGAAAAATAATATATATTTTATTACAAAGATAGACCGAATAACTCCTCCCATTGGTCAATGGGTTATGCAGGTTGACTTTCAGCT
Organism: Myotis lucifugus; assembly: GCF_000147115.1. Classification (NCBI taxonomy): domain Eukaryota; kingdom Metazoa; phylum Chordata; class Mammalia; order Chiroptera; family Vespertilionidae; genus Myotis; species Myotis lucifugus. Next base: position 4,716,902 of record NW_005871125.1, read on the forward strand.
GTGAAATGCAAGACTGTTCAAATATAAATATTTTATTTCCAAACCTCTTCATGCACTTGCTTATTTCCCTACTTCTACTAATGGCACCTTCTTTTTACAGAAGTTGGTTTATCACATAGACGCAAGCTCTTTGAATTCCATGCCTCTTGCTTCTCCTCATTTGTGCCCACAGTGAACTGATGGCCACCATGAGCCATGAGGATGACCTTTCACGTAAAGTAACAATTATTTGCGTTGACCTTTCTCATACCCCTTCCAAAGATGCTGCAATATCCCACAAATGTCTTACTGTATCCAGATTTGCTTTGTGAGAATAATATTCCTAAAATACGGCTCTTGATCACGGCCTTCCCCGACAAACCTTCAACTCTTCACATTGCCGTACGAATTAACTTCTAATTCCTTAACTTGAATTAGGCTTTCACTAGTCCCTGGCTCAGCTATCTTAACAACCACACTTACACCATATACATCAGCTTCAATGAAGTCCATATCATTCCTCACAAATACCAACTCCTGAAGTTACCAGGTTATCCTCAAACATGGAGAGAGAGGAGAGCTGTCACGTGAACAAGCCTTGAGGTATAGCTGACTAGACCGACCCCTCAGGGCTATGTCCAGAAAAAAATTTTTAAAGGTATAACTTTCTTTGACTAATTTTTTTAATAACTACCTTCTCTCTTAGTTATCTGAGGAAATTGCTTTTGGCTCTGGCTTCAACCTAGCTACCCAGCCAAGCCTGACTTCTCATGCATCCTAGAACACAGTCTTAACTCAGTGCTATGTCCTCCTGACCTTCACAGGTGCACTGTCCTGCACTTGAGGGAATGTTATCTCTAAGCCTAGCACCCAATTAGTATGACCAGCTCTATTTGCTTACTCTATCTTCCCCACAACCCCACTGCAAGCCCAGTTCCTTAACTTTCCACTCAATATAAATGAAGTTCCTATAGTCCTACTTACTGCACAACCTAACAACACCCACCTTATCCCAGAATACTTCACCTAGAAGTGTTATCTCTTCTTGTCTATAAAAGTACTTTGTAATTCACAGATTTCTCACATTCTGCCTAGAGTTGTTTTTCTTACATTTCCTACATGTTCAATATCACAGCTACTTGAGGCCAAGCCTTATGCTTTTTGCATCTTCCACCAAACCCGGAATACAAGAGAAGCATAATATACACTTGTCTCCACAGTTGAATTCATGCTACAAATGAAAAAGATATTAAACCTTTTGCTGCATATTTGATCAAGTGCCTCTTTCTTCCTACAAGATTATAAGGTTTTTGTATCCCTGGTACTTAGTAGTTTCTGGCACACAGTAGTGCTCAGAAATGCATGTAGAAGGAAGGAAAAAAGAAAATAGAGAAAGAAAGACAGAGAAAGAAGAGAGAGAGAAAGAGAGAAAAGAAAGAAAGAAGGAAGGTAGGAAAGGAAGATGAAGGAAGGAAGGAAGGAAGGAAGGAAGGAAGGAAGGAAGGAAGGAAGGGAGGGAGGGAGGGAGGGAGGGAGGGAGGGAGGGAGGGAGGGAGGGAGGGAGGGAGGAAAGAGAGAGAACATGTTTTTATATATCATTTTGGCTTGTTGAACTTCACCGAATTTCAGAACAATAAAGCTATCTGTGCAGCATTTTTAATAGAGAGAGTGAAATAAACCATAAGGAAAAAAGAGCTGTTTATTCCTTTGTATGTGATTAGGTAAGATGGCATTTAAAATGGAATCACATGTGGGTGGTGAGTGTGTCGCCAGGAGAAGCCTCATGGGGTGGCAGCAGATTGACAAGGACAGGCCCTCAGCTCCACACGCTCAGAAACGTGAGCCTTCTACATCAGTAAATCATTTCGTGGGAGTATATTCAAGTTACAAAGCTCACGAAAATCAAAGTGGTAGAGTTGGAATGCAACCTCTTTCATCGTATACCAAGAAATAAAACTGCTGCAGAACTGATGAGGTCATGACCAGCACACATTCCCCCTGTGAACACATCTGCATGGGGTGTCAAATATTCAGGTTAATATTTCTGGGTGAGCACTGGGATCAGAATCAGGCAAGTGTCTTACATGATTTGAAAGGTTAATAGCATTAGGCTAGGATGTTTTGCAGTGTCTACCTGCTCAGTGGTCATTCATCCTGAACATGGAATTATATTATCTGGCTGTTTGGCCAAACCTATCACTCCACTAAAACTATCAATTATTGAATGATCAGTGTGAAAACATGACACTCTGACTCTTCCTTTTCTATGTTCTATTGCTGATAAATACCTCCCTCTGTTCCCTCTACCCTCCCTCCACCCACACTGCCTTCTAATGATTGACACAGTCTTTATTTCATGAATATATTCAATCAGGTATTGCTCTAGCTGGGAAAAACTCTCATGAAGGTTTTCATAGCTCTCCTCTTACTTATTGCATTCTCCTTTAATGGTTTAACTTTCTGCACTGCTTCATTGCTCTTAAATCCTTGGGAGATACCTAATTATTGCTCATCCACCATATACAGTAAAAGGCAAAAAAAAAAAGTTCTCCTTTAAAGAATTCCTTCAAGAACTTTGAAGGGCGTCAAAAGATACCAAATTCCAATTATATAAAAAAGAAGTCCTGGGGGCACGATGTCCAGCGTGGTGACTACAGTTGATGATACTGTATTATATATTAGAAAGTTGCTAAGAGAGTAGATCTTAAAAGATCTCATCACAAGACAAAAAATTGTAACTATGTGTGGTGGTGGGTGTTAACTAGTCCTATTGTGGTTATCATGCCGCAATATACACATAAGTCATTATGTTGTACACATGAAACTAATATAATGTTACATGTCAATTATATCCCAATAAAAAAAGACCTCCTAGATAAAAAAAAAAAACCTTTAATTTAGTTCTCTCCCAAAATACTAAAATTCAGCAATACAAATAGCAAGAAAACAATTATCAGCACTTAAAATAATAAGACATTTAACAAATACAAAGAAAAAGTCCCGGCATAATTGAATCAATGGGAGGTATAAACTAAATCTTTTAACACTGAAACCATTTAAAACTAATCAATGAAAAGGACGTTCAATCAAAATAGCAAACCAAATTTCAAAAAATATATTAAGAGTTTGAGAAAAGCAAATACATTGGAAGTGCTAAGTTGGAAAGCGTCACCATCCCCATTACATTCTCATGTGCTACTCTGAGCACCATCCAATCCACTTCACTAGAACTCGGGGAAATGACGGGGACAGCAGAGGACACAGCTCAGGGATCAGAGGCCGGATTCCCCATTTGCCAACTCGGCAGGTCAGAATGAACCAAGGTTCTCAAACCTAAAATATATTTAAGGACATTAAATTCTCAGAACCCAGATGGAGAGGGTGGTCATACCTTCTCATCTATGAGCACATGTGAGTGTCCACAGACCGAGAACAAGGGCCAGCTGACACCACCATGCTTAGACCTTGGGGACATGGATAATATGCTGGACGGGCACAGGAAAAGGACTGGCTTCCATAGTCTCTAGAAAGGAAATTAAAACTTGCCTTTTAAAAAACTGTGGCCTCTAGGAGTCCATTTGTCAGTGAGAAATGTCAGTGGGCACTTTGTGGAGTTTACTGGTACATGTTTATCCACACTATTAACTGTATTCTGCATTAAGATAGTGTTTTAAGGTTGTAGTTTTTGCAATATCCTCTTGTCAGAATTATATCTGTATATATAATGGAATTCCCTAACTCAAATTTTATTTTCCCCTAAAACCCAATTTCTGCTGAATGACCTGTAACCATTAAAGCTTTCAAGTCATATTTAATAGAAATATCTGTTTTCAAAACAGTTATCAACAATTTAAACAACAATAAAAATGGCTGTGTAACTGAGGGTTGAAAGACTAGAAAATATGTCTTTAAGTGTTATATAATCAAGGGTGAGCCATGTGTTACAGTAAATATTAAGTCACTATCTGTGAAAAAGCAATTCTACGCCAGGAAACATGCTGTTTTCTTTGCCTAATCTCCTTTTGGTCCTTGAAACAGCCCACAATTATTCTCACTCTATGGATAAGGTAACTGACTGACCCAAGGTGGCATGGCTAAGGAGGCTTGCAACTGAGATTTTTAAAAATATATATTTTTATTGATTTCAGAGAGGAAAGGAGAGGGAGAGAGAGAGAGAGAAACATCCACGATGAGAGAGAATCATTGATCGGCCACCTCCTACATGTCACACACTGGGGCATGTGTCCTGACCGGGAATGGAACCGTGACCTCCTGGTTCATAGGTCAACACTCAACCACTGAGCCATGCCGGATGGGCTCAACTGAGATTTGATCACATTTTCCTCCCATATTTCTTGCTCTTTCCATTCTAACTGAGACTTTCCAAATAAAAGTTTGGCCCACCAAAAAATGGATTTCCCATGATTTCCGAGTAGCGTTTTCTGAACTATGAACTTTACCCTGGGCATCCATATGCCAGGGACGTGATTACAGCAGGAAGCTGTCACTCTAGTCCAGGAGGACAGAGGGAAAGCTTTTCTATGGCATCCAGTGGTGCTTAAAATCCTGATATGGGAAACAATTAAATCCTAGAATGTTAGTCCTGGAGTGTTTAAGTAACCAGCCAAGGACACAGGTCAATTAGCAACAGAGTAAGACTAGTCTCTTATACTTGCTGGCTTACAATTCCTTGTTACTTCTTCATTCTACTTATATTTACATTTCAGCAGATATGTGTTAAGTGCCAACCATGCCAGGTAAATCAGCTGTGAAGACTGAAGTATGCATCAGAATACAGCTTCTTAGGCAAAGTTAACTGGACCTCCATCTAGTACACTACCTCCCTCTGCCCCCTGGTTGGGACTGGCAGAGCCCTGAGAACTTCTTGCATGTTGCCTTTCGAATGGACAACATGCTACACAGATGGATTTGAACAGACACACCTATCCTTAGCAATGTGTTTGCAAGCCATCCGCTAGGATGGATTCCTGTAGCTGACTAGACTTGGATCTTCTAATTATAAACAAAACACTGACTTGCCCAGGATCCCGTGGCTGGTTAGGGACCAGAGGAAATCTGTTCCATGTTCTACTTCCCTTCTCCTGGCAACTTCTTAGAAAGACAGATGTAATCATATTTTATTAAAAAATATAAAATTAGAAATAGAAAGTTACTAAATACTTCCTTGAAAATTAAACTGACAGAATTGCAACAACTTTCACAATCTACCTTGGTTACTTTTATTCTATGCGTTTATAATCCTATAAAACTAAAATGAAGACAGGAAGTTTTGAGTTTTAGGTACTGTATTTCTTTTATTATTCAGGTAATATTTTCAATATGCATTTTTAAATATTCTGTAATCCCAAAAATTTAGAGTTTGAAGTTATTTCACTTTTCAGTTAAAACTTTTGAAAAATAATTGATTCTTATTTAAGATGTATTATGTACAATTTGAGGAAAAGCAATAGAGTGCCTGTCAACGCTGTTCTTTAGCAAGTCAACTATATTTTCTCATAGCTTCCAAATTATGTATTCAAATCCCTTCACCACATTAAGCTACAATTTCTAAAAGGGTCCTCATTTTAAGGCAATATAGTCTGCAATTAGCATTATCTGGTCTGGATAAAACTCACTTGGGAAACGTGAAGTATAGTTAGATGTTAGCAAACACCTTTTTCAAAGGGGGAAGTCTTATAAAAAATGCATGAGGTTGGAAATGAGTGGGCTAGAAACGGGATCCCTAGTCATTGGCTATTTTTCCAGAGTCCTGTGATCAGTTCAGCAAATTAGAACAGGGAGCTTTGCTCACACAGTGGAGCACCCCCAGGGTTATTAGGCTTACCCAAGGATCACCCCACAATTCACGCATTTCATTTTAATTGTCACAAAGTAACCAAAGAGCACAGCTGTTTTAAAAAGAAAGAGCAGATCAACCACTGGAGAACACATTTTCCCAAATGGTCTTTGCTTTGTTTGAATTCTATGCCTTTTTTTAAGAGTCCCAAGGAGTCCAATACCATATCCAGGGAACAAAACGTCTTCATTGTACACTCACTTCACCCATTTGGAGTTCAGGCATGCAGCTCAAGTTATTTGTAATGTGAACTTGTCAAGAAGCCACTGTATTTTTAAGAGACACTAGTGGGAGGAGATAACTGCCTAAACCCCTATGTAATATCACCATTGTAAAAGAAATCCCAGGGGTGCTGAGCCACACAAAACAGGAATTTTGCGACATAAATGCCCTAAATAATATTTTATTGTCATCAGATTAAACTCTACCATCATTATTTTTCCCTTATGCATTTAATTACCAAGAAAATAGACTCTGTAAAGTTCTCTGGAGATTTATGGTTAGCTTTTCTCACCTCTGAAACAATGTAAAGGATAAGATTTACATCTTTATGCAGAAAATATCCTTTAAGTACATTCTATGTTCCTGGCATTACAGCAAAAGCCAGAAATCCCTATTGAACCTCCAATGGGCATATTGACAACTCCAATGGTCCCTAACTTGGGCTAGTCTTTAACAAAGCATAGGGTTATTGAAAGGATTTTTAAACTAATGTTTACAGCTTCCTTGTTAATGATACAGCATCTAAAGTGAAGCTAAAGAGAAACAGCTTTTGAGTAATAAACTTTATTTTCCTGTAGAGCACCTAGAAATAATGCCTACTCTTTGAAATACTGAACTATAAATTTCCCTTTGATAAAAGGGACTACAAAAGAAGTTGAGAACCCAGCTGAGGTAAAAAAGAAAAGATGCCTTTTAGTCAAGTGCTTTGGGGAAGTAGAAGAGACTAATGAGCCAGAATAGAGAAATGCTTTCTTCCTAATGAATAGGTAACCTACATGAATGCCCTTGGTTTACCCATTTGGCAAACCTGAATTGGAAAACACTGCCAAATCCTGCTTCAATGAATAGCTTCATTTGAGCATTCTGAACATGTCAAAGGGGCAGTTCTAGATGAATATGTTTTCATTCATCTTGGAAGCCTTGTAAGGTAATTAGGGAAGTGGGAACACTCAGATTGATTAAGTAGTGGCATTCAGGCTGCTTTTGAGATAGCCTGTGGTGGTAACTCCTGAAAAAACAAGAATTTTCCCAAAGGTTCAGTTGGGCTTTCCAAGGTGAAAGCCAAAATTTAAGGCCATATTGACACCCCTGGTTGGATCTCAACTTTGGTTATGTGTAAGGTAACACTCACATTTACTTCTATTATTCTGCTTTATGCTAAAACAGTGACTCAAATTGGAAACTAATTTTGAAGTTGTTTGTTGTGAGTTTTTTGCCATATTAAGGCCACTAGCAACCACAGAGCTAGAGAGAGAGAGAGAGAGAGAGAGAGAGAGAGAGAGAGAGAGAGAGAGAGAGAAGGTGAGAAGAATTGGTCAGGAATAGAAAATTCTGGGTATGCTTCCATTTCCCTGACCGACTTGAACAGCTTTGTTTCTATTTCAAGTGTAGAGGAGGCACGGTACGGTCTAATGAGGTGATTAATCCCGATTCTGCTCTTTCCCTAGGAACTTATTGAGAAGTTATAAATTACATGAAGCCCTAGATTTCTTGGGAAAAGTATTCAGAGCCATCAGGTGATGGTGGTGTGACCCCTCATGAGGGCGGCATTCATGCCACACATAGCATAGCTCTGGTTGTTGGACATGTGCCCAAATATTAGGAAAAAGAATAGAGATAGAGAGTACAAACAGCAGTGTGCAGAACAGTCCTTTCTAGCCAAAGGTTGACCACCCTGCTCATCCTACCAGTGGAAATCATGAATCTATATAGTGAGGCCCTAAGAGTTCTAACCACTGCAGGACAAATTATAACTCCTTGGCACTTAAGCCAGCTGCCTTCGGTCTGACAAGTTCAGTTGAATAATCCAGCATGTTAGGGGCTCTAATTAGATTTCTATGGACCTATAAGGAACCTACTAAATGCCTACAGACCCAAGAAGAATCCCTGCTCACGTCTGTGTTTCACTTCACCCTGTACATGTCTTTGTGGTGGTCCTTATCTCCTTGAACACAATAACTTGCTTATTGGCGTCTCTTTCCTATCACCTGTGAGTTCATTGAAGAGAACTGTGTGATATTTATCTTTATATAGTCTCAATACATGGCATGACATGTGCACACACAGCCATGCATGACACACAAATTACTTTGTGGGATGAATGAATGAATGAATAATAAAGATTAAATCATATTGAGCTCCTCCTGAACATTTAGTCTCCCAAAGAGCAAACAGAACCTTAGAAAGCCAGGCTGAGCTCATTGTAGAGGAAAGAGCAGAGTTTGCAAAGAGATGTGTAGTGATAAGACTGTAGAGTCAGAAACACAGCAGCTCAAATTTCTCACCACCACTAGCCATGTGATCTGATATGATTTACTTAACTTCTCTGTGTCTCATCTTATTAATTCATAAAATGCCTATTTATAGAATTACTTGAGGTTTTAGAGTAGATAACATTAACAAAACACCTTGTGCAGTGTCTAGTACATAGAAGGCACCTAATGTGTAAAGGATATTGTTTCTAAGATGCTTGATGACAATGGAGGAGAAATATGTCAGGGGAAACGCGTTTGCTGTCTGAGTCTCCATGGTCCAGTGAGCGGCATGAGGTTACTCCCTTGGGATGATTACTGGCCCAGACCAAATGGCCGGGCTCTAGAGCCAAAGGGCAGTGACCTACTAAATTACTTTTTCATGGAGAAGATTAACCCAAGTGCTGTTCAGAAAAGATTGCAATGGATCTCCCCAAAGTATTAGAGGGTGGTGTTTATGAATATTTGCAGCCTTCTAGGCTTGTGCTCCTTCAAAAGTATTCTGTAAATTTTAGGGTCATCTGAAATTTCATGTAGTCCATGATTCAAAAGGCAAGAATTATATATATATATATATATATATATATATATATATATATATATATATGGTAATATTAAAAATAAGCAGCACATGCATTAATTTGGTCATTCATCGATTTATTACTCTTACATAATTGGTAAGCCATAGCCCTAGGGATGAAGAATACAAAAAAGTATAAGCAAGTTTACCTTCAATGAGCTCCCATCATCAAAAGGGAAACATATTTATAATTTATAACTGTAGTCTTGTAAAGTATGGTAGATTGATTGTGGCCATGCTGTCCTCCCTTCAGGGCTCAGCATTAACATCACTTCCACAGAAAAGCCCTCCTCATTCCCTACAACCTTCCAAACCAATCTGGAGCCTACTTATTCCCACAAAGCTTTCCTTTTTTTTTTTTTTGTATCCTGAATCACATTCCACTTCTCCAGGATCAATCCTCACCACCTGACCAGAAATTCCATGAGGTTAAGTTCCATGCACATCTGTTCAATAAATGTCCAGTAAACATGAGATGAGAGTCAGTGGACACAAAACAGTGTCAAGTAGGACAAAGACATCAGCAGTGTAAACTGCTCCAAGAAGTTCAAGTCAGACCAAAAGAAAAAATAAATAAATCTAAAAGAATCTATGGCATTTATCACTAGACCAGCTTTAGATGAATGGGGCGTGGGGGGGGGGGAGGATAGAAAAGAAGATTGCATTTATTTGAGAAGAAAATTAGAGTAAAAAAATAGGAATGGCAAATGGAGACAGATTTTAAGAAAAAATAGATTAACAGCTAGAAAGAATCAAGTGAAGAAGCCTTCCACCTACACTGATTAGGGGTTAATAATTTGTCAGGAGCTATAACAGACTGATCAAAGGCATTGAAATGACTGAAAAAAGAATAGTTGAGGTATGGATTCACAGGAAATGTAGAAAAAGAAAATATTCCAAGATGAGTGAATAAATTGAAAGAAGAAGGTAATGAGGAATAACTCATGGATATCATAGATATCTCAATGAGGTTAAGAAGCAGGGGTGGTGGGAGTTGGGTAAGTCCTCATGACACTCAGAATGTGGTTAAGAGCCAAGATGACCATCGAAAGTGGAGTCAGTCCCTGGAGAATGGGTATATTTGGCTTCCTTCATAAAATAAAAACTTGAACCTCCCAGGGTTTCCAACCAGGAGAACTGTGGTGAGGACCAGGACAGCCAGCCTGGTGGCCCTGGCCCTTGTTCCCCTGTAGGGATCTCAGGGCTCTGCTGCCACAGGCCTCTGCACTCTTCACTCATCACAGCCCCGGACTCTTCACTGAATAACCTCTGGCCCTGTTGAGACCAGTTGTGAAATATTAAGACTGTATTAAAGACTCAGGGAAACAAAAGGAAATTGATCAAGTAACTTGAAAACCAACTATTCTTTTTTCTTTTTGTTTTATGTTTGGCTTTGTTTTATTTGTTTAATATGATTTGCACATGCTAGCACGGAGCCCCCTTCATGAAGTTCTTCCTGCCTGGTTTCCTGCTCCAGGGAAGTTATGTAGACACCCTACCCTTTGGTTCCCTCACCTTAAATCATAACAATTGATTTGAGACTTTTATATCTTCTCCACAGGACTTGGTAAGAATCACCTCAATAAGATGAATTCAAAAGCACATAGAAGATCTTATTGTTCTATGTGCACTATGCTATTACTAATTTATGTTATATCTCATTAAAATATTCTCATAAAGTATAATCTCCACATTAAAGACTAATCCTGACTTCTGCTTCCAGGAAGACATGGTAGGTAAGCTCTGATTTTACCAAATATATAGCAAACAATAAAAACTCATTTCTTCTGCAATTTATACAGTGTTCCCAAACAGAAAGCCTCAGGCCATCTGTCCTCCCCCACTCTCAGTGGGAAAGTGACAGGAAGGCTTAAGCTGAAATGCTCCTACTGGAGAAATAAGTCCTGCAGAAATGTTATTGTTGGCTCTACTTATTGTTGTCACCATCATCATTGTTAGTTAGAGCCTAGAGTTATAGTTAACACGCTAAAACAAATCACACACACACAACAACAACCATAAATCCTGAGCAGTCATATAGCTCAGACTAACTATGGTGGGACAAGGAGGATAGTATCGAAGTGAGCAGAAATTTAAGACGCCATAATTCTTAATGATTCCCCAAGTGCACTAAATGGGCGAGTCACCAAAAATGAAGAGCAGTAACCTAATTTCATATTCTTTTAGACTCAAAAGCTAAATTCATGTGGAACATCAAAGCTCTTTCCCATCTCAACATCCAGTTCGTCTCTTTAAACTAGTATTTCAGTGTCAGCCTATAAATTCCCATTTTCCCTTTCAACCCGTATTGTTTTGGGTAATCTGTCACTGGGCACAGATGTAATTGAGTATCCATGAATCACTGTTCTCCTTGCTATTTGATCAGCATATCTCATTGCAAAATATGCTAAAGGAAAGTACCTTTGACACACACCACTTCTTTCCTGAAAAATGGCTATTCAAAGAGAAGGGAACACGACTCCTTGAAAGTTAGCTATTGAAAAGACCGATTTGCATTCCTGTATATATAAATGTACACACTCAGTACGTTGAATATTATCAGAAAGCAATGGTAATTATATCATTAACATATATAGATTCCCAACATGTATCTCCCAAATCAGTACAAGATCCAGATTATCACTTACATAAAGAAATTTTTTCCCCCATTCCTAAAGCCATGATAAGTATTTTTATGTGCTCTTAACTTTTCTTGAAAGGGAGAGCCAATCACAACACATATAAACAGGCCCACTCAGGCACACATCATATCTGAAGCAGTTCATTTAAATACTTGTCCATTCGAAGCACAAACTCTTTTCAGATGTTCACACTCTATTGCTATAGAATCATCACTCTATCCCCCGTCCTGTCTCCCTACGTCTAGAGTAGGCAATCAGAAAATGCATGTGAACTAAATACAAACTTGAGTCAAGTGTCTTCATTCTTTATTCTGCTTCTTGCCCTCTGGCCCTGTCCTCCCATTTGATTAAAACCTGTTTTTATGTAATCTTATCTCCTGGCTCCCTAATCTGAATTCAATCTTCCTCTCTAATGCCCAAACTCCCTCCTGGGTTTAGCCTCTCCCTGACTTGCCACTCTGGAATCCAGACTTAGGCTCCCTTACTTAGTTTCTGGATTAATTTCTATTGCAAAGCTCATGTCAGATCATGTCCTGTGGACATCAACCAGCACCTATCACCCAGCACCCAGAAGGACCCAGGACATGTGAAAATATGAAGAGGAGGAAAGTGATACAGAACAGGTGGAGCCAGTTTCATTTCTCTGATTCTCTACTGTTCAGACAAACTGAAGAAAACTGAAGATACAGGACACAGGACAAGAAAGCAGCGTCCTGTGTGGGCAGGGTCCTCACACGAGAGCGTAATCAGATGGGTCTACACTGGGAGCTGGCTCTGAGAAGAGCATGCTGGGAATGTAAAAAGAAGGACAAGTAGGAACACCTACAATAACCAGCTTTTACCCCAATGCCACTAAATAAAATCATCCATTCATATCTATAATAATAAAATTTTAATATGCTAATTAGACCAGACATCCTTCCCGATGAAGCCAGGGCTGCAAGGAAAGCTCGGTTCTCGGGTGCCAGAGGGAAGCTGGTGCCGGCAGCAGGGGAAGGAAGGCCTACTCTTGCATGAATTTCGTGCATCGGGCCTCTAGTCCTATATAATAAAAGGCTAATATGCAAATCGACCAAATGGCAGAACGACCGGTCACAATGATGTGCACTGACCACCAGGGGGCAGATGCTCAATGCAGGAGCTGCCCCCTGGTGGTCAGTGTGCCACTCAGCCAGAAGCCAGGCTCACGGCTGGCGAGTGCATTGGCGGTGGCGGGAGCCTCTCCTGCCTCCATGGCATCACCAAGAATGTCCAAGGGCTCCCAGACTGTGAGAGGGTACAGGCCAGGTTGAGGAACCCTCCTCCCCCACCGAGTGCATGAATTTCGTGCACCGGGCCTTTAGTAATATCATGAAAATTAGTTCAAATGAAAAACAGAGTAATGATCCTCTTACTGCTAAATATATATATTTAATGACTTAATCATCCATTCCTAAAGATATCTCTTATATTTTCTTGTACAGTAAAAATATCTATTCCAAATTGATATTTAACATCATATTCAAATGGAAAATATTATAATTATGTGTACAGTAAGACATTTTAGAATAAAAGTAATTATAAAAATGTATTGACTTTTTTCTTTGCTTATTACTTTTAAAGTACATGAACTTTTTCAAATTCTTATTTTTTAACTTTCTAAGCTTATTCTTCATTTTAGAAACAATAAAACAATGACAAAGAAAGTTTTTCAAATAGAGTAAAAATAAAACACCCTGTTGTCTTTACATAACTTTTATAAGGTGTGTATAGACCATGTTTTGTGTCTTTAGACCATTTTTTTATCTCATTATAGCAAGAGTGCATACAATTTGTATTTTGCATTTTCATTTGTCACTGTGCCTCAAGGATTTTTCTTTGTGGCTACCAAATTATCTTTACCATTATTTTAAAAGGTTTCCTATTTCTCTATCAAGAAGATACTCTAGCCTGACCAGCATGCCTCAGTGGTTAAGCATCGACCTATGAACCTGGGGGTCACAGTTTGATTCCTGGTCAGGGCATATGCCCAGGTTGTGGGCTCAATCCCCAGTATGGGGCATACAAGAGGCAGTCAATCAATGATTCTCTCTCATCATCATTGATGTTTCTATCTCTCTCTCCCTCTCCCTTCCTCTCTGAATTCAATAAAAACATATTTTTTTAAAAAAAGAAGATACTCTATAATTTACTTGAGTATCTCCCTTATTGTTGAGTGGTTGTCTTATTTCCATTTTCTAGGAATGTAATAATAAATAGCTTTTGGCATTAACTTATTGGGTTTTAATAATTCTCATATTAATTGTATGAACTCATTATAATAAAAATATCTTCATTATATTGTTGCAAATATTTCTTTAATCTTTTTCTTGCCTTAACTTTTGCTACACGATTTTTACTCTTTATGTAATCATAGATTATTTAATGATTTCCCAATCTTAAAAAAATAGAGAATTATCCTCCTGCAGAAACTGACAGCTTAAGGTAAGGTTTTATGTTCATCTTTCCATAAATCTTAATCAGTTACTGCACTTATTAAGTAATCCTCCTTTACCTTCACTGTTTTGTAATGTTTCCTTCAATACTTACTAAATTCCAAAATATGAAGAAACATTTCTAGAAAATCCTTTCTGATTTAGAGTTCTATTTTTGTGCCCAATCCAGAAAACTCTGTTTTTAAATTAATTTGCTTGTTTATATCCCTATTCTAGCTATAGAGATGCCCCCGTTTAACAAGATTTTTTATTTCATTTACTACTATTTACTTCAAGTGAACTTCAGAAAAAATCTTTATATTTACAGAATTTCCTGTTTAATTTAAACAGCTTCTTCATGTACTAATTCATTATTTTTTATATTGATTTTGAGAGAGAGAGAGAGAGAGAGAGAGAGAGAAATGTCAATCGCTTGCCTCTCTCATGCCCCCCTATCAGAGATTGAATCTGAGACTTGGGTATTTACCCTGACAGGGAAAAGGGATGTCACTCCAACCAGCTGAGCCACACCAGTGGGCCAGGGCTAAATCTTTATTCTTTATAATGTTTGGCAGTCTTCTGTTTGTAGGCCTACACAATTTCTGCTGAGTTTACTGCTATTATATATTTTATTTTCTTATAAGATGCTCTCTTTTCTACCATAATTTATACTTCATAATAATTAAAGGAGCTTCAAAATCTGGCTAAGGAGAAAAGAAAATGCACATTTAAAGAGTATATTAGTACTTTCTGACCCCTTCGCACACTCTCAGCTCCACCAAAAATGTTTCTTGCTAATTGACAGTGACTTCTCTGAATCTTTAAAATTATGGATATTAAAAATGTGTTTTGGCATTTTTCCCATTTGATGTCAAACACTAAACTTTCAGATAGACTCGGGAAATTGTAATAATTATTTTAACTGAACAAGAGGGTGCTTTTTAAGTTCCTCTGCTTCTACTTATCCCACCTACAATATTATTTCATGACTGATTTATTTTTAATTTCTAGAATTATATATGTTAAAGATGGCAATACTAGGTTAAAATTGACCATGATTTCTTATAATAAAAAATTAAACTTTTTACTGAAGTCTGTCTTTGCTTTTCCTTTTGAATGGATAATCTCATTGTGATCCATGCCTACTTTTATTGAATTATGTTCCCCAGATAGAGTTAAGTGACATATTAGTAGAATTAACATTTCATTTGTTGCTTCTCCTATAATTTAATTTTTCTTATACATCTGTTTCAAAAGGGCTCTTCTTATCTATTTTGAGGTAAAAATAATACAATTATGTTTCAGGTTATTATAAACATTTTTTTCCCCAAATAGCCTATGCTTCACAATTAAACCAACTTCTGATCTCTTGGCCTAAGCATATTAGCTCTCTGGGTTAATTTCATAGTGCTCTATTCTATTTTACATAAAACTACATTTAATTAAGAGAAAAGCAGGAAAGGGGAGTCCTTAAATAACTCTCTAATGTGTATGTTTTCAGCAAAATAAGATCCTTAAAGTTTCTTCAGTTTCAACTAAAAAATCTAGAACTCAGTGGAATACCATCTGCTATCTACTGAGAGGAGAGAATAAAACCCAAAATCTTATACCATTTATCTGTCAGAATGAAAGGAAGATGTTTGAGAACATGCAAAATTCAGGTAGTGCACCATCCAAGCTATTTACAGGAGAAAAAGACTTAAATCAATTTAAAAGAACAGCAGATAAAAGAAAATAGAGGTGTAGAGGTGGGAGAACAGAGGAGGGCAGCAGCTCCCAGCCTTGGCATTTTCCCATTGAACATAAACAATCTCACAGCACATCAACATTGGACAAGGCCACTTGGTGACCTTGACAAAAACAAGACCACACTATAGTTATGTCCAAATTCAGACAAAAATATGAACATTGTCCAAACCAACCACAAAATACCAGACATCTTCCTCTCCCGGTGAACATGAGTTGACTGCCACTCCTTTACCAATTACAGCTATAGATGAACTCTAGTCTGCCCTCCCTGTGGATAAGATTTATTAAGATGCAAACCAGAAGGAGGCAGATTGGCGCAGCCAATATGGAAAACAATATGGAGGTTCCTTCAGACAATTAAAAATGGAACTGCCTTATGACCCAGCAATTCCACTTCGAAGTGCAGACAATGTCATTGTCCTGTTTCCATTAGCTCATTCACGAAAGCTCCCTTGCATGTCAATCTTGTACTGAAATAAACTGCCTTCTGTCCAGATCAGAACAAAGTCAGGCTCCTAACCCACTGACCAATGAACTCCAACTTGACCTCTTCAGTACAGATTGTTTCTTCAATCAGAAACAATGACTAGCTGGACTTTAGTTATTTGTTAGAGAAACACAAACTCATGGGTACTGGGAACCTGCTAAGATTACTAATATTTGAAACGCTTAAATAGAATGCATTCATTTAAATTATACAAGTTGTATTATATTAAACTGGAATATAAAGAGAGAATTCCTAGACAGCATTGGTCCCTAGAAAATTTCATCATAGAAATGATGGTATAATTTTGTGCCATCTACCTTTGAGAGTAGGGATGTGATATCTGTTCATTTAAAAAATGTATGCATCTTCTTTTATAGAAATGAAAAAATACAGTCAAGGATACCATTGTATTTCATCACCTCTTTATGTAAGACCTTCTAAGATCAGTTTTAAATTCTTTTACTTTCAAGGTAAGGTTTATATGCTGTTTTGTCAGAAACTAGATCCTGAATTTTTTTTTACAAAGGCCTGATGATAATATTCTGTTGCATTCAGATGTCTGGTATGAAAGCTTCCTTCCTATAAACCATCTTAGCTCTATTTTAAATTCAATTGGATATAACAAACATTTATTGAGTACCTACAATATTCCAAGCACTTGGCTAGATATTTGGGATGCATATGTAAGTAAGTATCTTATCTTACACTTTAAAAAATATGTGACAGTCCAATAAATGGAAGCATGTACATCAAATAAAATGCCCACATGCATAATACACAGATTCAATTTTCTAGGAAAGAAGTTGTATCTAATTTAGCCTTTCATTTTTTTCCATATACAAGTAAAGAGTCAGTAAGTCATGTAAAATCCTAAAGAAAAACTACAAGTGTTTAAGGCTTCCTGGTCCAGATATTTCCATAGGAATGTGTATTACCCTAGACTGTCAAGCCCAGAAAAAAAGGCACTAGACGGATATTGAATCTGAAGGTCCTTGGGTGTCAAATTTCATCCAAAATTCAGGAAGTGGGATCAAGAATGGATAGTGTGGTCAATAACAGTTGTGCCCATGCAGAGACCTCTGAGAATCACTGTGAGAAGCATACAAGAACCTAATGAAGAGGTAGGTCAAGAAGCAGTGAGAACAGACCAGAGCAGTCGAGGAAGCCCAGGACAGCACTTGGGGAATCTCTGATGAATTGTTCCACACAACCTGCTCTGGCCTTGACTACTTTTAGGGTCATTCTCCTAACTGTAATTCTCATTCCAAGGACTCTTTAAAAAGAACATCATAGCTCCTGATATGAGATACACCAACGCCAGAATTTCCAAAGATGCAGATACTATATCTGTAGGTGAGCACAATACACATTTGTGTACACTTTCAACTTTTCTCCATCATAAAACATCCAACTCAGCAGAAGAATTATTTTGCTAAGATTTTATAGCTGGCAACATCAGATCAATGGTATAGAAGGCAAACGTTCTCAAATTTAAAGTAATTTTTCTTCTCCAATAAATACTATTATTTTGGAGGGGGGTTGTGTAGTCTGGAATATATCAGGGGAAAGATTTAAAAAGGAGAGGTTTTATGATGAGTACTGAAGGGCCTAGGCTGGTGCTCTTTATTTTCCAGAAATGAGTCATTCTAGTGCATTCCTGGTCCAATACTTTAAAATAATGCCTCTCACTGAAAGGTATCTGAACACCAATAGGTCGGTTGTCCCCAGCAGCTTGCTCACAAATGCGTGATGTCTAAGCCACTTAACTCAGACGTCACCGAGGCCATCTGTATTGCACGTAAGTAGGATTTCTTATTGGCTCACATTGAGGCAATTACATGTGTGAGATATTCCACTTTCACAGTTTATTTCTGCATCTCCTTTATACCACACTCATGTCCTACCCCTTGCTTCCCGTTGAAATTCTACCCACTGAGCTCATTACCGCTAGATCTTGAATGAGCGCTACACTCTGAAACTAACACCACAGTCCCATCTTCATCAGAACAAAAGAGTGAAACCAAAGCAAGAAGACTGCATGGCCACCACTGTCTTCCCAGAAGTCATAGGGGTTATGATGACCAAAAATAGACAGCTCCCAGAGTTCCACAGACACAACTTTCTGAGCCAGCAAGCACCTTCGGTGCACCCCACCCCACAGACACTTTCTTCTTACATCCTGTTCTGTGTGGAGCAAGAAACAGTGGAGGTGGCTGGCATTCTGGGCTGTGTGGTCTCAAGATCTAAGGAAGGAAAAGTGGAAGAAGGAGTTCATAGTGAGCGGATATGTGGGCATTCCACAGTTTTTCTATGTACAGGAACAGCATTTTCAAACTTTAATTTTCACAAATCACTTTCATAACCATTTTCACTTTTGCACCACCTCTTATATGATTTTTCATCAAATCAACACATTACAAGAAATAAATAAATGCATCTCCAAAAAAATCAAAAAGTTTCATAGGCTTATTATGTTTATTTCTAAAGTATGTAAAATACGAAAGTTTTAAAATAAAGTATTTGTCCAGATATCACCTAAAATGATGAGTATTATAAGTGATGGTTGAAATTAAGTACTTTCCAATTTATAACCAAGTTTGCAAGTGTTAAGCATAAATATTGTCAGTTTATTTGAACATTCAGTAAACAAAAGCATTACAGATCATTGGTTTTAGGAAGGTATTTAATAAGTGGGGCTTCTATTTGCTGTGGTTTCGGCCGCATTGGTCTGTACTCCATCACCAGTTTCCTCTCTTTCTTGCAATCTACAGAGCCATTAAGGCACCCCAGGCATTGTCCTTAAGCAAGTCTGTGCCCAGACCATTCTGTTAAATAATGTGGCTAATAAATTATCTGAAACTCTAACAGGGCTTATATGTGTATGTTTCCTGCAGCCAGAAATCCCCAGAGCAGGATCCTCAGAACAAAAAAAAAAGTCAGACCTTGAGTGGAAAATAGTCTAATTACCTGTTTTTCAGGAGTCCATGAGAAATTTATTAACAATCAATTGGTCATTACAGAGAATGGACTTTGTGGTTAACAAGATGGAAGAAATGGTCTCTGTGCTAACATGCTTTTTAGTGAAAGGCCAAAATGCAGGGCCGGCTTAGGATCACTGGCAGCATAACTAATGTGTGTAGTCACTAAAATGAGACACTAGAAAAGCTAACTAGCAGGTAACTGCAGCACTTAAAAATATTTTTTCATTTTTTAAAATTTATCTTTATTGTTGAAAGTATGACAGATGCCTCCCTTTGGGGGGAAAATAATTTTTATTAAATGTGAAAAACAAAAAAATAAGACTTGAAAGGGAATTTACGGCTAAATACTTTAAACTATTTTTGATTGAAGAAGCATTTGCACACAGTGAACTGCAAAGATCTTATTTATAAAATTCGGTGAGTTTTAACAAATGTACATACACTCCACTAGCCAACAACCCCATGGAGATAGAGAACACTTCCACAATTCCAGAAAGTTCCCACTTGCCACCTTCCAGTCCACTCCTCTTTCTCCTCCCCCATAAGAAACCACCATTCTGACTTTTATCATATAAAAGATCTCAGACTTCAAATAAATATATTCTACAGCAAGAACCTTCCTATTTTCTTGTAGAAAATTATGTTGTCTTCTTTCTGTCAATATAATAACACTCATGTTATTGCATGTATCAGTAGTAGTTCATTCTTTCTCCTTGGTGAGAGAAATAATTTGTTTACTTATTCTTCTATTGGTGGACTTTTGGGTTGTTTTCAAATTGGGGTGTTATGAATAAAGCTACTATAAAAATTGTCTACAAGTTTTTGTTCTGACATATATTTTCATTTTTCTTGTGTAAATGCCTGGAAGTGGAATTCTGATTGGTTAAGGATATGTTTAAATTTCTAAGAAACTGCCAAAAAGTTTCTCTAAGTATTTGTTTCATTTTACATTGTGTCAAGAATGTATGGTATGTCTTCCAGTTGCTTCACATCCTCACTATTATCTGTGTTGTCAGGCTTTCAATGATAGCTACTCTAAAGGGAAAGAAAAAAATGTTCCTTGTGATTTCAACTTGCATTTTCCTGATGAACAATAATGGTGAGAATATTTTTTCATATGCTTCTGTCATTTGTATCTGATCTTTACTGTCATTTGTATCTGATCTTTATTTCTTTAATGATTGCTTTTAGAGCGAGAGGAAGGGAGAGAGAGAGAAACATCATTTTGCTCTTTCACTTATTTATGCATTCATTGGTTGATTCTGATATGTGCCCTGACCGGATAGCGAACCTGCAACCTTTGTGTATAAGGACAGTGCTCTAACCAACTGAGCCATCCAGCTATCCAACACATGTTCTTATGTCAGTCTCTCTTCAAGTCTTTTGTCCATTTTAATCAGGTTATGTGTCCACTAATTATTGATTTGTATAGTTCTTTAAGTATTCTAAATTCAATACCCTTGTCAGGAAACTATCATGCAAATATTTTCTGCAGCATGTGTCTTGTCTTTTCATTTGCAAAGTCTGGCTGTCGATGAGCAGAAGGTTTGCATTTGATGAAGTACAATTTATCATTATGCTTTTGTACACTGTCTTTGCCTGTTTCAAGGTTGAAATGCTATTCTCCTATGTTTTCTTCTAAAAAGGTATGAGTCCAGCTTTTATATTTATGTCTATAACCCATCTTAAATTAATTTTTGGGAATGGACTGAAATACAGGTCAAAATTCATATTTTTCCCAAATGTCTATTCAGAGTTCCAGTACCATCTGTTGAAAATATTTTCTTTACTCCCTTGAACTGTCTTGATGCCTTTGTCAAACATTCATAGACAAACTACATGTGGGTCTATTGCTGCCCTTTATGTTTCTTTAATCTATGTGTCTATCTTTATGTCAAGCCACATCATCTTGATTATTATAGTTTTACTAGAGGCCCAGTGCACGAAATTCATGCACTGGGGGGCGGGGGGGTCCCCTCAGCCCAGCTTGCACCCTCTCACAATCTGGGACCCCTCAGGAGATGTCTGACTGCCGGTTTAGACCCGATCCTGGCGGTATCGGGCCTAAACCGGAAGTCAGACATCCCTCTTACAATCTGGGACTGCTGGCTCCTAACCGCTCACCTGCCTGCCTGCCTCATTGCCCCTAACCACTCTGCCAGCTTGCCTCATTGCTCCTAATCACTCGCTTGCTTGCCTCATCACCCCTAACCACTCGCCTGCCTACCTGATCACCCCTAACTGTTCACCTGCCTGCCTGATCACTCCTAACTGCTCACCTGTAAGCCTGATCACCCCTAACCATTCTGCCTTCCTGCCTGATTGCCCCTAACCACTCACCTGCCTGCCTGATCGCCCCTATCCATCTCTGCCTCAGCCCCTGCCGTGGTGGCTTCATCCAGAAGGACATCCGGAATGACGTCTGGAAGGTTGTTCGGCTGTCTGGTCTAATTAGCATATTACGCTTTTATTATTATAGATAGTAAGTCTTAAAATCATGTAGTATGTGTTCTCCAATTTTGTTCTTTACCAAGATTGCTTTGGATAGTCTGGGTTATTTGCATTTCATATACATTTTAGAATAATTTATCATTTTATTTAAAAACTAGAGGCCAATGCATGAAATTCGTGCAAGAGTAGGCCTTCCTTCCCCCAGCTGCCAGCGCCGGCTTCCCTCTGGCAACCAGGAGACAGGCTTCCCTCCAGCCACTGGCAGGCACCCGAAACCTGGACTTCCCTACGGCCACCGGTAGGCACCCGGGACCCCGGCTTCCCTCGCAGCCCTGGCTTTGTCTGGAAGGATGTCTGGAAGGACATCCGGTCTAATTAGCTTATAACGCTTTTATTATTATAGATAACACACTTTAAGATTTTGTATTGGGATTGTGTTAATTCTATATTCTACAGTTCTTGAGTGTACTGTTTTATAAATATCAGTTATATCTATTTGGTTTAAAGTGCAGTTTAAGTCTTTTACATCCTTACAAATTTTCTTTTTGTCTGATTTTCCTACTGAATTGTTAAAATTGCTGATTGAATTTATCTGTGTTTTCTCTTTAGTTCTGTCAGTAAAGCTTAATATATTTTGAAACTTTTTAAAAGTTGCAGGCATGTTAGGATTTTTTTTTAAGTGACCTTTTCATCATTATAAAAATAATTGCCTCTTGGTAATTGGCAATACTCTTGTTCTCATTTCCATTTCATCTAATGTTCATAAACAAACTAGCATTTTTATGCTTGTTGTTGGCATAGCATATCTATCCCCATCTTTGATTTTTAATAGCATATATCAAAGTTTTAACTTTTTCCCAGTCTGACAATACGTATCTTTTAATTGGAGTATGTGATCAATTTATATTTGATGCATTTATTGATTTGCTTGGGATTTTCTAAAGCATCAGAGTATATTTGCTAATATGTCAGTTATGATTTTTATATCATTGTCTCGCCTCTCTTGTTTTATTTGGAGTCATTATAATTATAATTTTTTTAATTTTCTCTATTGTCTTCAAAGCTATACCTCTTTGAACTATCTAATGTTTTCTGTAGGAATTTACAATATGCACCCTTTACTTATAAGCTACTTAAAGATTAATATTGTACAAGTTCAAGTAAAACAGAAGTATCTTCTAGCAATATTTATTCATGCCATCCCTTTTTCATATAATTTACATCTATATATGATATAATTCTCATAATATGCTATTATTTTATTTTTATTCCTTTAAAGTATTAAAAAATATTTATAATTTCTGGTACTATTCTTTGCTATTTCTAGATCTGATTTTCTCTCAATTGTCATACTCTCAAGCTTGAAGAGCTTCCTTTAGCATTTACTGAGGTGTAGAGATTCCTTCAGATTTTATCTGAAAATTGTCTTTATCTTATCACAACTTTTGAAGGACATTTTTTTCCTGACCAGAGGATATGTTTATTGATTAGAGAGAGAGAAAAACATGGATGTGAGAGAAATACTTGATTGGCCATCTCCTATGTGCACCTCAACTGGATATAGAACCCTCAACCCAAGTATGTGCCCTGACCAAGAATCAAACCTGCAACCTTTTGGTGTATGGGAACACACCAATCAATTGAGCAACTCAGTAAGGGCTTGAAGGACATTTGTAAATTGGTATAGCATGCTAAACTATCACATGACATTATTTTTCCTTTCAAAAATTTAAAGACGACATCCATTGTACTAGTATTTCTGGCCTCTGCTGTTACTGATGAAATGTTAGCCATAATTCATATTAGTGTTTCCCTATATGTAATATGTCTATGTGTCCTTTTTAGCTGACACTTAGAAAACTTTTATCATAAGTAATTAGCAGTTTAAGTATATGTGTGGTTTTGGGGGTTTTTTTGTATTTATTATACTTTGGGTTATTTACTGAATTTATGAGGTGATTTTTCTTTAAAACATTGTGGAATTTTCAAATATTTTTTTCTTTTCCATTCCCTTTTTTTCTATCCATGGCATATTGTTCCACAGATCCCTGAGACTCTCTTATTTAAAAGAGAGAGAGACAGAGAGAGAGAGAGAGAGAGAGAGAGAGAGAGAACATGTTTTCTCTTTTCTTAACTTTTGACTTGTCTCCAGGTTCACTGGCCCTTTCTTCTTCAATGCTCAATCTGCTGGCAAGCCCATTGCAATAATTTTTCATTTTCTTTATAGTACTTTTAAATTTTGGAATTTCTGTTTGGTTCTTTTTTTACTTTCAATTTATCTGCTGAATCTCCCCCTCTATTCATATATCCTTTACATATTTTCCTTAAACCCCTGAACATGTTTATAATAGAGTTTTTTTAAATCCTTGTCTGATCATTCTGATATCTTAATCATCTTGTGGTATGTTTCTGTTGACTACATTTCCTTTAGTTAAGGATCACTTTTTTTAAATAGATGTATTGCTTCTCTGCATATATAATAATTTTTTTATTTTATTCTGGACATCATGCAATCTAATCATGTGGAGTCTGAATTCTGTTAACCGCCTTTAAAGGGCATTGGTATTTGTTCCAGCAGCCAGTTCTACTAATGGCAGGATCTCTATACACTGCCAGGCATGGTTTTTATGCTTTAAATAGTAGGTCTACTTTGCTTTATTATTTCGCTCTAGCATGTGACCTTACTCTAGGGTACAATGACTCTTATTCCTGACCATGGCTTTTTGAGGTACCAACAGCTGAGTACTCAGTGAGGCCTTTTTAATTCTGCTTCACCAGAAATCCAGTGGCTCCCAGGACTATATGACCTCCATCTCTATGTACACATCTCAGTCCTGCAGCAGTCTCACTGTGCTGGGCTTCACTGGGTCTCACTGAAAGCATTGTGCTCCAGTACACAGTCAATCACTTGAAATATAACCACACTTACTCCTTATTCCTTTGTGCAATTCCCTCTCAGTTACTTGTTCAACAGATTTCATTTCTGACCTCCAATACCTGCCTCCTCATTTTAGCAAGACTACTGCTCTCTGGGTAGGCTCCAGACCCCTGCTTCACATTCAGAAAGTACCTTTTAATGTCTTCTTTCAAGGCTACAGTCTTCCACTACCTGTTGCCCAATGCCTGAAAAAGCCTCATCTATTTTGTCCAGTATTAGAGTTGTTTATGTCAAAAGAATAAATTTAATACCAGTTACTTCATCTGTCAGAAGCAGAAGTGTACAGGTAATTAAAGGAGGATTTTAAATATAATTAAAGTGAACTTTATTCAAGGACATAACCTAAATCCATTTTATTTTATCTTAATCCTTGTCATAAAACAAAAAATTTTAAATACCCTTGTTTGGATTTCTAATTGGAAAAAAAATAGCTTTATATAAGTAAATTTCATCTTAACTTTAAAGATGACTATAGCTCAGAGAAGTTGATAAATTTTAATACCACACAAGCTTTGTTTAAAGCACAGTGATTCGTCTTCCTTTCATATGAGAGGTCTTTTACCACCCACAGCCCACAGTCCAAAGGAGAGTTTGCAATATTGGTCAGGATTGTGAGTCCAGGTGGGTCAGGATTGTGAGTGACTGGCATTAGTAATCATCAGTAAATCCTGTCATCAATAAACCCTGTCTACTTGTATCCCTATACATCCCCCAAAAATCTGCCCAGGTCTAAGTTTACTTTTGGGAAAACCAGATGCTCTAAAATACAAACTTCTTTCTGTTCAGTTACAAACTAGTAATTACACAGACTCAGAAAATAACCTAAGAAAAAGATATTTTGTTTATATAATTGTTATCTAATAAAACTTTTGACAGGTTCATTAAAAATTTAGTGAACATACACTTGTCCTTTAATAACAAACTTATATTATATTTAATAATGCCTATGCCTGACTTTCAAAAGTAGTTAGTTTTTTTAACACTTTCTGAAAAGGGCATTATACAAATAGTTATTAAAATTGAAATTCAGTGATCAATAATAGTTAAGTGTTATTAATAATTAATTAAATTACATAAATCAAAAGAAAAAATTATACAACTCAAAGATCAAAAGAATAGAAACTTATATGGCAAAAGTATGGAGTACTAGGAAAAATAAAATTCAGAAAAATCAGAATATGCATTTTATTCACCATTGAAAATAAGGCATAGAAATATTAGTTGAATTATAAAAAATTCAAAATAATTATTTTATTGTGATGATTGACTTACACAAATTAAAAGTGCTCCAACTGAAAAAAATAATTGAAAATTGTCATTCTCATTAATTTAAGCATGACTGCTGGTAATTATAAATCCCTGGACTTTTCATCTTAACCTTT
The DNA here is from genome assembly GCF_000147115.1 of Myotis lucifugus. NCBI lineage: Eukaryota > Metazoa > Chordata > Mammalia > Chiroptera > Vespertilionidae > Myotis > Myotis lucifugus. Next base: position 4,742,875 of record NW_005871125.1, read on the forward strand.
CTAAGCACTCTACTGAATACAGCCTGAAAGAAGCAGATAAACTAATAAATTGGGAAGGCCAACCTAATACCAAAATAGTGGGGTTTTTTTATATATTTTTTAATATTTTATTGATTTTCTACAGAGAGGAAGGGAGAGGGATAGAGAGCCAGAAACATCGATGAGAGAGAAACATCGACCAGCCGCCTCCCGCACACCCCCCACCGGGGATGCGCCCGCAACCAAGGCACATGCCCCTGACCGGAATCGAACCCGGGACCTCTCAGTCCGCAGGTCGACGCTCTATCCACTGAGCTAAACCGGTTTGGCCAAAATAGTGGTTTTAATAGACAAAACTGAAGGTGTAGGTAAATCCAAATTAATATGAAGCATATGCATATTTTATAGCATATCATCTCTCATTTTTATAACTGGTCATTAGGACAGAGCTTGAAGTCATTAGAAGTACAATAATTGTTTCTTTTTCTAGTTTCTCTTCTTAAGTCTGATGATGTTGCCTAGCAATGCAGAACCTTGTCACCACTGTAAAATATTTTTCCCAAATTACTAATTTAAAAAATATTAATCAGAACTGGAAAAATAGACCTAACTTGCTCTCAAATATGAATCTTTTTTCCTATGTTACAAACCTATTGGGGCTTCTTTAAGCCCCCCAAAAAAAGACAACCTGAGTTTCTACAAGGCTAAGATATAGCATCAAAAAATGTATCTTTCTTAAGCATCTACAAAGTCATGGAAAATTCCAAGAAGAAAACAAATGGTAAGTTTCAAATTCAGAAGAGTGAATATTGTTCAATATATTTTCTTCATTTCAGCATTAAAATGGTTAAAAGACTCACATTAAGGTAATATGAAAAGAAATAATTTTCTGATAATAGAAGTATATTATCAAAATTGAATATTACTGCCCTGGCCAGTGTGGCTCAGTTGGTTGGAGCATTGTCCTTGGCACCAAAAGTTAGCAGGAATGATTCCTGGTCAGAGCACATACCCAAGTTGTGGGCTTAGTCCTCATTTGGGGCACATATGAGAGGCAACCAATCAAAGTTTCTCTCTCACATTGATGCTTCCCTCTCTTTCTCTCTCTCTCCCCCCTCTCTCTCCTCTTCACCCCCTCTTACCCTCTCTCTAAAATAAAATAAAAACATATCCTCGGGTGAGGATTAAGAAAAAGTATATTACTGAAATGTACATTGTGATTAACTAAATTACACTAAATAATATTTAAAATATAAATTACAAAAGATTCTCCTACACCTGAAACATAACTAATATTTGACCATGTTTCACAGAATTTAAATTTACTCTGTTCTTCATCCAAACTGGTCTTTAAACAATAAGAAAAGATTTATGTAATTTTAAAAAATTGATGCAATAGACTTACAACTTGGGGAAAATGGCAGAGAAAATCTCAGATCCAACTGAATTTTATCACAGTGTAGAATTCACAGCTGACTCACAGGAATCACATCACAGACAACCCCCAAGTTCACTAATGATTAGTGAAGGGCAATTACAAAGAGTCTCTTTGAAAACTCTATCAGGGCTCCTCTGAGACTGCTTCTTGAATAGGCCCATCAACCTTAGTCTATAAAGACTTGAACACTAACACAGTCTCTAACAGCTCAAGATTGCATCCCTAGAATGACTTGCCAACAGCAATCTAAGCTCACCTACAACAGGAGGATGCACACAGCCCTCCTCGGGGTGGGAGGGTGGGAAAGTGCAACTGGAGTGCCCAGCTCAGGTGCACAAGGAGGCAGTGCCACTGGGCCTTACTATACCTACTACATCAGGCCATTCTACTAAGCCCGGGAGATGCAGCAAATCTACCCCATACATAGAAACAAACTAAGGGTGGGTGGAGGGAAGAAGAAACATGTCCCAAATGAAAGCACAGAACAAAATTCTAGAAAAAGAACTAAACAAAATGGAGACAAGCAATCTATTAGATGCAGAGTTCAAAACACTGATTATAAGGATGTTCAATGAACTTAGGGATGTATTAGATGAATTTAGAGAACTTCAACAGCATAAAAGAGGACATGGAAACCATAAAAAGAACAAGTCAGAAAAAAATGATACACTAACTGAAATAAAGAACAATTTACAGGGAATCAACAGTAGAATAGATGAAGCTGAGAACCAAAACAGCTTATTGGAATATAATAAAGCAAAAGACACTCAATAAGAACAGCAAAAAGAAAAAATATATTTTAAAAAGAGGATTGTGTAAAAAGCCTCTGTGACAACTTCAAGTATACCAACATTCGCATCATGGGGGTGCCAGAAGGAGAAGAGAGAGATCAAGAAATTAAAAACCTATTTGAAAAAAAAATGACAGATAGCTTCCCTAACCAGGTGAACGAAATAGACATTCTAGTCCAGGAAGCAGAGAGAGTCCAAAACAAGATTAAACCAAAGAGGCCACAGTAAAACACAACAAAATTAAAATGCAAAAGGATAAAGACAAAGCATCTTAAAAGCAGCAAGAGAAAAGCAGTTAGTTACCTACAGGGGAGCACCATGAGACTTTCAGTTGATTTCTCAACAGAAATTTTGCAGGCCAGTAGGGAGTAACAAGAAATATTCAGTGATTAAATGCAAGGACCTACAACCAAGAGTGCTCTATCCAGCAAAACTATCATTTAGAATGGAAGGACATATAAGAGCTTTCCAGAGAATTAAAAGCTGAAGGAGTTCATCACCACCAAACCAGTATTACATGAAACGTTGAAGGTTTTTCCTTTATGAAGAAGAAACAAAACAAAACAAAAAAGATTAAAAATATGAACAATAAAATGGGAATAAATAGGTATCTATACCAACAATTGAATCCAAGAAACAAAATAAACAAACAAGCAGAACATAAACAGACTCATAGATACAGAGAACTTTGTATTAGATGCCAGATGAGAGCAGGGGCCAGGGAATGGGTGAAAAGGATGAAAAGATTAAAACGAACAAATTGATAGTTACAAAATAGTCATGGGTATGTAAAGTACAGGAAAGGAAATATAGTCAATAATATTCAAATAATTATGTATTGTGTCAGATGGATACAAAATTTATTATAATGATCACTTAGTAAGTTATATAATGTCTAATCACTGGGTGTACACCTGAAACTAATATAACGGTTATAATAGTGTGTGTCAATTATAATTAAAAAATTAAAATTTAAAAAAATACTTTAAAAAAATCTAGAGAATACTCTGAATGTGTTTCATGTTTGACGCTAAGAAAATAGGAGGAATATGTATGCTCTTATGAATGACATCTAAAAATATTAGTTGTTTTAATGCTAGTTTTTAATCTTTTCACAAATTTTCAAAAGAACAGTAAGAATATATTATTTTACAAAGCATTCTAAACTTCAATGTAGCCACCTATCAATATTGGAATGCCAATACTGCAGTATGTTCTCACAGTAATTGGATTACCAAACAATTAGGGGGAAAAGCATGAAGACCTCCACATGAGCTAAAATAAGATTAATTAAATCGTTCTATAGTATTCATACTTCATCATAAAGTATTACTTTTATTTTACTTATTTTATCTTATTTTAAAGTACATGGAAGTTTTTAGAAGACAGATGAACTTGTTTCGACCCAAGTTTTTATGACCTCTCATGAAATGCTGACTCTGATGAGAATGTATGATTATGCTTAATTTACATGCTGGAGGTTCCATCTAAAGGCAATGTCAGCAACATTAATGAGCATTGTCAAAAGCCACACAGATCAAAGTTGCTGACCTTAAGTAACTTACGACTGAGTAGAATTGACAATATATGGCTGTGGTAGGAAAAGCATATCTTAAAGTAGACCCATAGAGCTTGATAAGTGCTAAAATTTCCAAACTGTGACAATAATTTACTTACTTGGGCATTAAAGATGAATGTCTCAAAGCTTACTTTCACAGTCCTGTAACTTTGCTATGCTACATACATTAACTAGAACGGACTATCACCTGCAGAAAGGAACACGATCAAAGATAATTAGGAGTGTGCCCAGCTCAGCAGTAGAATGGGGGGGAAATGGACTGCTTCAGAGATACATCATCTAAACTCTTTCAAAAGCAATTTTCTAGGGAATTGGAATATGAGAAACTATAGAACCAAGAGAGAAGTCCATAAACTGAGCAATTTTCAGTTTATCAAAGATCTTTGTTGCAAAGAAGTATTTGTAAGTTGGTTGCTTGGCACTCTTTTGGTTTCAAAATGGTTGGGGAAGCCCACAAAAGCTTAAGTACGCCACAGTGTTGCCATATTAGTAAAGTTTCAAGCAATACTTATCCACCATACACAGGGGTTTTATTGAGCAATAGTCTTCTAGATTGCAGAATTACAGAAAAAAATCTGTCTACGTACAGGTACCATTCCACAACAACAAAAGGGGGCCTTTGACCCCTGGGGCAGTGATGACAGTGAAAAATGTTGTATAGGGGCATGCCTTTCAAACAGTAGCAAAGAGGGCTCACATTTTAGTGACCAGATAAGAAAAAAAGTATAGACTCAGGTGCGAGAAGTCCAATAACTATATTTAGAAATGTTAAGATATTTCACATTAACTATTTAAAAGAGGGCATCACTCAAGTCAGTCTCACTGGGTTTGACCTTCCCAGGTTTCTGACATCATATATATCATCTGGCCACCCAATGGGCACCAAACAAAAATAGCCTTTGTAGCATAGTAGAGAGAACCTGGGTCTAAACAATCATATTTACAATTTAAAAAATAAACAAATGTCAAAAATGTTTACTTTGCAAGTGGCATATACCTATTGTGTGTCTGTAAATGTTTACTGAAAGCTGCATGGTTTATGTCTCTGCTTACAATAATGCTGTGCAATGGTTATTTTTTTGTGTCAACTTGACTGGGCCAAGAGATGCCTAGATAGTTGATAAAACATTATTTCTAATGTTACAATATGCCTGTGAGGGTGATTCTGGGAAGAGATTAGCATTTGGGTCCATAGACTGATCACTTTTAGGAATGCTGGTGGCATCATCCCTCCGGTGATGGCCTGAGTAGAACAAAAGAGCAGAGGAAGGGAGATTTTGCTCTCTGTTTGAGCTGGGGCATCCGTCTTACCCTACCCTTGGGCATCAGCCCTCCTGGTTCATTGGCTCTCAGACGCAGACTGAATTACACCCCCAGTGCTCCTGGTTCTCCAGCTTGTAGACTGCAGATGGCAGGACTTCTCAGCCCCTGTTATCATGTAAGCCAATTCCTATAATGATCTGCTGAAATATATTCTGTTCACCTAGAGAACACTGCTAATACAGGCTGTATCTATCCTTTTAGACCAGCGGTTCTCAACCTGTGGGTCACAACCCCTTTGGGGGTTGAACGACCCTTTCACAGGGGTCGCCTAAGACCATCGGAAAACACATATATAATTACATACTGTTTTTGTGATTAATCACTATGCTTTAATTATGTTCAATTTGTAACAATGAAAATACATCCTGCATATCAGATATTTACATTATGATTCATAACAGTAGCAACATGACAGTTATGAAGTAGCAACAAAAAGATGGTTGGGGGTCACCACAACATGAGGAACTGTATTAAAGGGTCTCGGCATTAGGAAGGTTGAGAACCACTGTTTTAGACAAAAGTAGTCCTGATCTGGTCTCTTCAAATCTTCATAGAAATAATTTACAAAATCTTCCTCCATAAACTTCATAACACGTCCTGTTCAGATACAGCGTTTATGGAATTTGATCATGCCAGCCATTTTGCAGAAGAAAATAATTACAGAGCAGTCCCTGACCTGACTTTACTATGGAGAGAAAAGCAAATGAGGTAGTAGAAGCAAACATGCACCTACTCTCAAGCTCTAGGTAGTAATTTCAAATAATAATCTGAGAAGTCGACAGTTAAGAATTGATGACGGATACACCTAAATTAACGTCAAACACATTTCCTGTAATGACACCTTTTAGGCACCTGTTATATCCACTGTGTGCTGCCATATGGTACAGGTTTCTGACATCACTTTTCTCTCATGTCAAGGAAATGGCCCTGTTGGGAACGTCACATGGCTCCTTTCTCAGCCATATGGGTGGAAAAGGCCAGATCATAAAACATACTGCTCCAGGTGGCCTCTGAGAGTCTCCATAAGAGTGTCACACTCACAAAAATACAACTGAGGTGAGAACACATGATGTAATGCAGGTGGATGGCGGCCATTACAGGAACATCAGCACAGGCGCGTTGATGTTGGAATTTTACCATCACAATGGACAGCAAACCAAATGGAGTTGCAACTGCATCATTACCACTACCCTGCAGGATGAGGGCGCTGCCTAAGGAAATCAGTCTATATCTTTTCCAAGTAATAAGAGACTGATGTGGGCAGCACAAGTAACAGACGTAGCTAAACATGGTGCTACGTAAACATCAATTGCATCTCAATATATGGTAGGCCCACTCCAATTATATAGGGTAGAATCATGAGTTAGGGGTTGTCAGACCTTGGGGACCAAGTGGATAAGGAGTCACAGGGACCTCTTTTGTGAGGCGCCCAAGTTTCTCTCTAAGCCATTTTGACATATTGTTGTCTTTCATTCTTTCAAACGTATATGAGCTAACGTTTGAGTGGCAGCCAATTGAAGAGCTGAAGATACTGAAATATGTACTCTCCTGACTTAGTCAGTACTGGCTCAGGAACTGGGGTGAGTCAGAACGTGCAGAGTGGGGCAATGCTGGCAGGAATTAAGAAGCGGAGTGCGGTGGAGGGGAGGATATTTCCTTTCAACATTCTGAGACAACTCCTGTGATACTAATACTCTACCATTAAGGCGAAATAACCTGAATCCCTTCATTTTTCCTTCTGAACTATTTCCAAATTCCTTTTAAGTTTGATTGTACATTTCACAAGATACTTCACGAGGAAAAAGATGAAACTGTCACATTCCTCTGTTTAAATATATCAGATCAATACTGACAAGAGTGAATTACTACATATCATACTCATATTTATGTATTCCAATATTCACTGCTTAAACAACATGACATTGATGATTCATCTTTTGTCTGTGGTTTATTACCGTTCAAACCTTTATCCCTAGGACTTTCTTGCAAATTATCATTGCACATAATGTAGTTTATACATGAATCTGTAGTTTAATCCTGCCGAAAACATTGTTCCCCCTACAAATTGAATGTAATAGAAGAAAATAACTCAAGATATCAGGAACTCCCAGAAATGTTCAATGATCTGATTCCTTAGGCTTATAAATGAAGTCTATAAAATTTGCTATGGTTTCCTGTACTGTCTTTGTCACATACGTTTAGTTCAATCTAGACGATCTATTTCTGACTTCCTGCTACTATGTTGGGTTAAGTTATATCCTTTGAAATGCTGCCCTTATAGCACTAATCATGCCTTCTAGTCATCAGTCACCCCATGAAGTCAGCGTCAAGTACTCACTTTTGAAAAAATTGTGGCTACACAGCAGCTAACCATCCATCAGCATAATTCTCATGCCTCTGGGATAATAGTTCTCTATTACTTTTCCTTTGTTTTGGGTCATGGAAAGCACATAGCCACTGCAGGTGATGCTTGACCCAAATCTAAATTTCAGATTACCTCTTAATTAAATATAAAGTAAGACACATATGGGCTACAGAAGTGTATTTCTATTTATAAATATTTAAGTACCATTCTCCTAAGGGCACTTTAAACCTTTCATTGGTAGAATGGCAATTAATTAACATTTCAAAATCAAATTAAATTTTATGATAACTAAAAATAAAAAAAATATAAACTTTATATGTCTTTAAATATAATTATCTCTTTAGCTTTGCTGTTCTCTTAAAAGAAAATCAAGCCACCCTGACCAGTTTCGCTCAGTGGCTAGAGAGTCGGCCTGTGGACTGAAGAGTCCCAGGTTCGATTCCAGTCAAGGGCATGTACCTTGGTTGCGGGCACATCCCCAGTGGGGGGTGTGCAGGAGGCAGCTGATCGATGTTTCTCTCTCATGGATGTTTCTAACTCTCTATCCCTCTCCCTTCCTCTCTGTAAAAAATCAATAAAATATATTTTTAAAAAAAGAAAATCAAGCCATTACTCATATCTTAAGTCAAACTCCTCAAAACTTCTGCCTGCCAATACAAGGATCATCAATAGTGAAGGAGTTAAAAAAGTATATATAAAGACAATCTTGGACTAGTCAAACAAGCATTAATAATTCATGACCAATGCTCCTCTGTATGGTGTAGTCTGTGAAATGTTACAAAACATTGTCTCCTACTTGTGAAATACTTCAAGAGAACCATATGTGTGAAGGACAGGTCCCTGAGGATGACTCCGTGGTTGTATTTCCAAACACAACCCTCTTTTAGAAGAAAATACTTCCAGGGGGTCTTTGCAGGCTTCCTAATGGTTCTGAGGCTTCATCTAATGCTTTCCTCTAATTGGCCCTGCATTTAGGATGCTCAGTCAATGGTGTGGCTGCCACGTTCAGTTCTTTAACAATTATATACTCCAAGGCCAGGGCAGAGTTTCCCATTAGAGAACAAAAAGAATCTGAGGTTTAAACTTTTATGGGGAGAGAGGATACTTGTGAGTAGAGGTCCCGATGGTATTGGAGGATTACATCTGGACGGTAAAAGCATTGTCAGAAGTGGTTCGTCGATTGAAGAAAATAGAGCATGTAAAAGTTGCAGAATATTTGGTCTGAAGAATGCTTGCATTTCATTCTTTTGTTTCAGGGTAAATTGGGGTGCTTCCTGGGGGACTCTAAAATTAGATATCAATCAGGAGGAAAGCTGTCTTCTAACAGAAACGGACAGAAAATAGAGCTGTTTCAAGACTTACATTATCTCTTTTTATTACTCAAATCACCTGGATCATAATTTTAAAATTACATTTTATGAGAAACTGCTTGCTTAAATAATTACTCTTTCCAACTGGTTTGGCATGAGGTCAGAGAAAAAAACCTCTTTTATTCTAGTCATAAGATAACACACAAAATTTTGTTATCCACGCTTCTCCACTTCTGAGGGCTTAAGTCATAACATATGATTTCAATATACTGCTTAATTTCTCCACATTTCAGTTTTCTCGCCTATAAATAGGAATATGTATATTAATATCTGCTTCATGGAGATGTTATAAGAATGAAACAAGGGAACCAAGATGCCATAGGATTTCATCGCACATTGTAACAATGATTACATTTTAAAATTCAGAAAATACATTTCATGAGCCAAATATCTTTTCATGTGTTCTCAAGTAAATCACCTTCTCACAGCTTCCTTCAAGATCAAATATTTAGTATTTCAATGTGGGTACAATGGAAAATTGAAGCTTGAAAGCCTTAAAGAACCAACTGTGATATAAGAAGGTGTTTTGATCTTTTCACCATTGATTATTTGACATCCCTGTGGAAAAAGCTAATTAGGACCAATAACGTAGACAGGTGGAGGAGCTGGGCATTGGAGGAAATGCTCTCTCCTTCATGGGAATCAATCAACACCCATTAGCCAGAAATGACTTCGCTCATAGTGAGGGATTCTAGAGCCTCATAAGTCACCTAGAAGTGAAACCGATGAACCACTATCATTTCTGGACCATTTAGTCACAAACCAGTTATCAACTACTCTGTTTAGGGAGATCCTACAGCTACTGTATAAAAGGAGTTAATGTTGGAATTTTGAATATAAAAACCAGTGACGCGCCAGTAAATGTTTAATAACTGGCTCTGAGGGGTGTTAGGAGGGCCTGATTAGCAGTGTTTGTGTATTTTCATGATGTAAATACTTCCACTACAATCGAGTCTTAGCTACCAATGTGATGTAACCAGACACAGAGTTGGAAAGAGATGCTCAATAAGCACACTGTTATATAGAATTTCAGCCATATAGATGCAATGCTTATAAAATAACCCCTGGAGCATAGTTGAAGTACAGTGCAATGAAGTAAAAGTAATTAGGAAGGGTTGAGTTTGGGATACTTATTACCTTTGTCTTTAGTATAATTTACAATTTATATAATTCATTTTTAACACAGGCTTGTAGAATTTATGTAACAGTGAAGTCTCCCCAGATGGTAGGTGCTGACTCAAGCACATTGTTGCCTCCATCTGTTACTCAGCATCCAGATAAAAGACAGAGGTGTAGAAAATAAGATAGAAATAGAGGCACAAAAATTTTATTTAAATATTTGCTAACAGTAACAATTTCCATTCTCAGGGATATTTATGAATCAACAGGAGGGTCTTTGGTATTAGAGATTCATGCAGTTCTGCCATAGCACCAAAGACGAGTCTAGATAATTTCTTGAGGACCCCTCAAATCTCAGCTATGTTACCTTTCATAAACTGTAATTTGAAAGTGCTCCCTCATCAAGGATTTCTATTTTAAATACAAATTGAGAAAGAACTGTCATCAACGAGAATTTTATATTTCCCATTACCTTCATTATGATCTGTTAGAACTAGTTACCAATACAGGAAACATAACTGGAGGGTAGAGCATTCCTCTTTGTACCTAATTAACTGATTTACCAGTCACTTCTACAGCCTGGGGCTTCCCACATGCAAGCACTTATTATACTACATATTAATCAATACCAAAGTATAGCCATGTTTCTAATTACTGGAATAGGGAGAAACTGTCAGAAATATATTTACAACTTATCATCACATCCACTGAGCTCATATCTCTTACGAGAATGTGATAGCTAAAATTCTATTCCAATGCCCTTGTTGACAAAGGAACTGAGTATCTGCATGAAACCATTCATAATGCAAGTACCTGCAGAGAGAGTGGAGAGAAAAAATTCAAACATTTAATTCTACTTAATAATTCAAGAATACAATTAATCAGAAAAACCATTCTAAAGAGTGGTTCTCTATGCACAAAAGACCCCAAAGAAATTGAAAAAAAGAACATGATCTTGCCCCTGCTTCCCTTACAATGGACCATCTAATTCGTGTATGAAGAGCCCTTGTCAGTACCTCCAACCCCTACTGTCCATGAGTCTTGACCCACATTTCCCTTTCCCAATAGACAGATGTTTCTCTTCCAAATCAAAGAACTGGTGATTTTCTTACCAAGTCAAAGAGAACAGCGAACAACTAGCTCAAATGTTTCATCTTCCCAAACTTCTGTCATTGAGTAAGACTCAATGCTTTCACCAGAATTTTGGTTTACTATACCCATCTTAAAATATCTGTTCTCCAGTACTTTACCTAGGCCAAAGGTACAAATGTTCCTGTAAGAGTATTTAGGGCTACCTCCCATTTTATCTTAGTATCTTTGCAGAATATATCAAAAATGTAAATTGGACACAGTGCTATGTGTCATGGGCTTGCATTTCCATTTAATTGGCATTTTCAATATTAATCCTTGATAAAATGTTATCTTTTAGTCTAATATTATATTCTGTTGTAAACTTGTGATAATTTACACATTAAAACCAATTAGTATCGATTGGATTAAAAGCATAAATTTTTTTTATGCACCTCAGAAAGCTTGTCTACTTCAACTTTACCAAGTATTTGCCAAATAGTATCCGTAAAACTGACATTCAAAACTTTGAGTCCTGTTTTCAGTCTTGTTCTCATCTACCTTTACACTCTCTCTTGAGGTGACCTCATCTAGGGCTTTAAATGCTAATATTGCTCATGATTCCCGATTCTGAATATTCAATCCAATCTTGTCCTCTGAGTTCCAAGTTCATATACCTGACAGCTACTTGACCTCATGTATCAGAATCTTAAAGTGTCTGAAACAGAACCTTGCCCTACCCGGTTTGGCTCAGTGGATAGAGCGTAGGCCTGCGGACTGAAGGGTCCCAGGTTTGATTCTGGTCCAGGGCACATGCCTGGGTTGCGGGGCTCAATCCCCAGTGGGGTTCGTGCAGGAGGCAACCAATCAATGATTCTCTCTCATCATTGATGTTTGTATTTCTCTCTCCCTCTCCCTTCCTCTCTGAAATCAATAAAAATATATTTTAAAATAATAATAAAAATAAAACTGACCTTTATATCTCCAAACGAATACTTCTGCTGCACCTCCACACCCACAACACCCGATTTTCCCACTTTCAGGAAAAAGTACCACAACTGCATTCTGTTATGCAAGATGTGTAGGTCAACCCCTCAGCCAGTCCCAGGCTTTCTGCTCCTAAATCATGTCTCACGTTCACCCTTTCCCCTCTCTGCTGTTATATATGTGACTGACTCATATTCTCTCTCATTCAGAAAAACAGAAGAGCATCCTGTCTCCCATTTCCTCTCGTTTCCCTCTCATCTATTCTCTACTCAGCAAGGAGAGTGTCTTGAAACACAGAAGATACCATGACTCTTTAAATGTTCCAGTGGGTTCAGATTGCTCTTTGAATGAAATCCAGTGCCACTGCACATGTCCAATACCATCTCACTGAATGTTCTCTCTCTCTCTCTCTCTCTCTCTCTCTCTCTCTCTAAATGCACCCTGGGCAGCCCAGACTCCTGTCACTTCTAGAACATCCCAAGCTCTTTTAAAACTGGAAGTTTTGCACATTTGGTTTCTCTTGCTTGGAATGGTTCCCCTCTCTTTGCATGCTGACTCCTGGTCATTCTTTCAGACTCAGCTTCTAATTTCTAGGAAGGCTTCCTGGCCACCCTATCTAAGAAGATCCCTCCCAACTTCTTTGAGTGTTTGATAATTTCATCTCCTTAGTAATACTTAACAATAGTTGTAATTAGATAATTTTTGTTTACACATTTATTGACAGCCCTTCTGCCTTCAGCTATAAACTGCCTAAGAGCAGGTCTGCATCTGAGTAGTTCACACCTGCACCCCCAGTGCTCAGGGCCTCTATGAATATTTATTGACTGTTGTTCGTTATTTCAAGTACAGAAAGCACAGAACACAGTAAAGACAGTGAAGACTCAAATATGAACCCTGATTCCATCATTTCCCAGCTGTATGATCTTGGGCATGTTACTAAAACTCTCTTTGCCTCAATTTCTGAATCTCTAAGATGAATGGTTCTGAGAACTACATGATTTCATAGATATAAAGTACCTCGTACAATGACTGGCATATAAAATCACTCAAAGTTTAGCTATTCATTTATGCATTAATTTATTCTCCTAATATGCATTGAGTGCTTACCCTTTGAAGGGTATGAGGAAGATTCCATAAGCAAATCAGAGACTTTGCCCTTTGGGACTTTAAAACCAGTAAAAGAAATCAATAGCACACACAAAGAAATAAACACATAAAAATATGTGATTAGTCTACTGTGAAATAAAAAATCCAAATCTGTATTAGTTCGCCAAGGCTACCATCACAATGTACCACAAACTGAGTAGCTAAACCATGGAAATTTATTGTCTCATGGTTCTGGGGGGCCAGAAGTCTAATACCAAGGTGTTGGCAGGGTTGGTTCCTTCGAGGGCTGTGAGAATCTGTTCCATGTCTCTCACCTACCTTCTGGTAGTGGCGGCAATCTTTGGTTCTCCTTGGCTTATAGAAGCACCACCCTGATCTCTGCCTTGGTCTTCTCATGGTGCCCTTCCTGTGTACATACCTATGTATCTAAACTTCCCCTTTATATAAAAACACCCATCATACTGGACTAGGACCCACCCTACTCCAGTATAAGCTCATCTTAACCTAACCAATTACATCTGCAAGGACCCTTTTTCTAAATAAGGCCAGATTTTAGTTACTAGGGGTTAGGACTTCAACATAAGAAGTAATAACCCCTAGTAAGAACTTCTGGGTGAAGGGGACACAATTCAATCTGCAACAAGGCCATAAGAATATAATAATTCCTAGGCAAATTCAATACTCTGAATGTACACTTAAGTAAAAAGACAGCTGTAAATGGATCTGTATTTGTAGAATATTATAAGGATTTCAACACCAGTCACATCATAACTAAAGTTTCATTATTATCCATAATTTTAATTTCCCTAACTTTTTCTGAGTCTTATGAGATGAACCAGAACATTTAAATATATTAGAAAAAAGTCGAAATTAAATTATTGAGAATTATATTGCATAGGAGAAAAGTAAGAGCTATTAAAATTCAAAACATGTAAAGCAAAAGTATCAATATACGTATCTACACAGTAAAAGAAATGTATTTCTGTATCCACTGCCAACTATCTATGACAGGTGAATGGTACATTTCATAAAACTCAGTTTAAAAACATGTTACCACAACTACACCACCATCATTCACGCACCTGCCAACTCTTTATCTCAGCATTATAGTGCCACAGGTGGTCACAAGATGGTTTGAATATGGTATGGACAGAAAGATAAGTTGCCGTGATTTTCACTGTGAGAAAAAACAATTACTAGTTTTCTTTCATTTGAGAGGATGTTCTCTCAAATAAAACTTACAGCTCATCAATGTTTTAAAAGCAGCTTATTTTCTACAAATCTTTTAAAGGTTTCTGTTTCTGTAGAATGTGAAGTGAACGTTTTTTACTTTGTTGCACTGATTATTAGTTCTAATAGGAGTGTGGCTGTCACCTTTCCATGATGTGATGCAAGATGAGATAAAGCTCCCTGGGAAAACAACACCCAGGGACAAAATTTGGTTGAACGCTGCTTAGAGTCTGACCTCTGTGGTGTCAAGAAGATGTCTAAAACTCTATGGGAATAATCTCTAACCATGTTAGTTCAACACTTCACTGAGACCACTGTAAGAAAATGACTCTGAAAGGACATTGGGGTACATTTCAGACTTTAAAAACATGCAATTGAGACTCATTTCAATGTGGCAACTAAAACTAATTTACTAAAAAGCATATGGTCAGGTATTTCTTTTTATTCCTATATCACACATATATGATAATAAAATTACACATTATTAAAAAACAAAAGTATCCTTACAAAAATATATTCAAAAGTTCTTGGATGGCTTAATGAATCTGTTACATAGTGAGGAATTGCAAAGGATTTCCTTTGCACAGTTCTCTATGGGCATACATTCATGCTTTTCACTTTCTCTTTAAATTCATCTAGCAGAATTAAGAACGTGAATGCAAAATCTGAGGAAAACATACTAATTTGCCCAGGGATAGAATCGTGGAGAAAACGTAGTGATGGGATGTGGCCAGAGCAGTGAATTGAAGAACGCGGGAAGATGACTGAAATTTCAAACGGAAGCTCATCCAAATACACTAGCCCCAAAAGGATAACTTCTCTCCAATGATATTTGCCAATATGATGCTTCACCCTGGAGGGTTGTTTGGATGAAATGTGAATGAAATCATAAAAACTTTTCCTTTGTTTCTTTAACTTTGAGAAGAGGTGGATGTGCCATCTTTCAATGACCTGCACTGTCATTCCTCGTCATTAGCATGTACTCTCTTCCGCAAAAGTGTTCTGTGAGAACCATTCCTCTCTCAACACCCACACTTATTTAGTCCTTCATAACCTCCTTCTTCCAACAGTTCGTGGGAGCAGAAAAAAAAACATGAAAGGTGGGGGAAAGACAGCTGACTCCAATGGAAAGAACACTAGATCTGCCAGCCCTACCCCGTGGTAAGCTAGAGCAGGCTCTACTGCAGCGGTTCTCAACCTTGGCTGCACATTAGAATCACCTGGGAATCTTTTTAAAATCCTGATTTCTGGGCCTCATCCTCTGGAAATTTTGTTTCTTTGTTACTAATGTTGTGGCCCCACCCCATAACAAGAAACAGAATTTCCGGAGAATGGAGCCCCAGAAATCAGGATTTTAAAAAGATTCCCAGGTGATTCTAATGTACAGCCAAGGTTGAGAACCACTGCTCTACTGGCTCCAGGAGTCAGTTAAAATTTTAGGAATTTGTAAGCCAGTTCATAAACACATCCATTATTTAAAAAGAAATACTATAAACTTAAACTTAAGTAAATCATATTTAAAAAGATGTACTAAATATTTAAGATATATCCCTTCCTAATTATTTTACTGTGTTTTACTTGATGCTTTTAAGGTTACTTGTGCCTGTTTTATCTGTATGATGGAAATACTAGGCAGTGGTGTAATGGTGTACTTTGACTTGGCAAGGTGGGAGTATTTATACCAAAGAAATTGGCAAATGTTAAAAATCAGGGTGTAACATAGTTTTGTCGATTGTCTAGATTTAAAGAAAGCAATGGAGAATTTCTCTCTAATAATGCATATCAAACCTAAAATGTGTCATGCCATTATTGGCAAAAGCACACAAAAAAATAACTAAATAATTTTCCAGTATTTGAAAACTTACTCAATTCAGCTAAGAATCTGCTCAGGTATTGGAAAAGGTCATCAAGAGGACATGACCTCCAGGTGACCCTGGAGCAGCACCAGGACAATCAGAGGCTCCTCTCCCTGTCCTGTCCTTGGAATATACATTCTGCCCACTGTGTTCACAGTAGGAGCCATTTCAAGGACAAAGCCTTGAGAGAACAATGTGTTGTTGAGACCATCTGGATGGTATATGTGACTGAACCCCATTAAGGCCTCTATATAAACTTTAAAGATTCTAGCAGGGGTAGGGCTTCAGAAATCAATTCATCTTCCAGCTGCTTCTATGTAAGTCCCCTTGCTTACTGAACCTGCTACCTGCCTATCTGAGTGGTCCGCCTCTCTCTCATCTCACCTTGCCCTCCATGAAGGGGGGCAGTTTCCAATTTCAGCAGGGAAAGTTTCCAAGGTTGCAACCCATCATCATGTCATTGATGGAGTGAAGTTCCAATGCTAGCTTCCTTTTTTAACATCCCTGTTACTCTTCATAGTAAATAAACATATTAATCAGCATTCATGTCAGAACTACAGAACCAAGGAGTTCATCAAATTCAACAAAAGGATTCTTCCAGAATTAACTGGCTACATAGGATTTACAGTTAAGAATATTACATATTTTATTACTAGTATTTGTCATATGAGTGCTACATATCATATATATGATATATTATATAATAATGTAATATATGCATACATGTTTTGTTTTATATCCAATTATTGTTTACTATCCCCATAGTGTCTCTACCATACAAAAACTACTGATTTGGAAAAGTTTTTAACTCTGAGCATCACCTGCCTCATCTGCCAACTATGGAATGGGGCCTTCATCAGAGGATAATTTTAGGAGTAAAATATAATCATGTTTATACAAAAACTTTATATGGGTTGCAAATGTTAATTACTATCATAAATTCAGCCACTATGTTCCACATCCTAATATGAGTTCTCCTAAGGACTTGCAGGGTTTGCAAAGATGAATAATGGTTGATCCTTAGCCTCAGGTTATTTACATTCTAATGATCAGAGACGTGTATATAATAAAATAATTTAAGGGAATGAAGTGTATTCTGACAGAGGAAAAAGCAAAGTGCTATGCGATTTCAGAGAAAGAAGTGATTGATTTTGCCTGGAGCACCACGGAAGATTTCATAGAGAAAGTGGAATTTTGGAACAAGCTTTAAAGAGTAAGATGCGTTTGTAGCAACTAAGAAGGTATATGTGGAAACCGGGAGCATTTCAAGCTAAGAGATGAAACCCCAAACACATTATCATCACTCATATTACAACACCAACTAAGGAAATCATAATTAGATTGATAAAACCACTTATTAAAAACTCTTACCCTCCAATGATACAAAATGGCAAAAATTATATTATTGTAGATTATACAATCCAATGTGTCTATCTACAATCTTGCATAGTCAAAGGTTGACTAAATATTTATTCAGTTTTTTCCACTTTTAAGCCATGTCCATTTCTAATAACCAAAGTATAAATTATCCTCTGGCCTTTTCTTTTTAAAGAAAAAACATTCCTGTTCAAGTGAGACTTAAAATTATTTTTCAAGAAAACTCTATAGAATATGTCCTATTGAACAGGACAGAAGGAACTGTCCCTTAGATTTAAAGAAAAGTAGCCACAGATTTCAAATCTATGAATACATAAATTGTGCACATGTTAAGTAAACTGTGAAGAGCACATCTAATTTGAGGCTTTTATGGGAGAGCAGAACACTGAGGCCAGGGTAAGTGAAACCTTTTACAACATCCATGGGATCAAGGACTAACTATTAAAGGAAGAGGATAATCTTATGCCTCGGTTTATGTCTTGCATTACTTATTAACGATCCCTGAAAAGCGTTTCCCCTCTTGCTCTTCAAAAAAAAAAAAAATGCTTGTGACTTTAAAAAACAAACGACACTTTGAAGAAAGCTTGGCAGAGCATCTACAGAGTCTGTCTTAAGGGTAATGAAAGGGAGATGTCTATTAATCTCTCACCCACGAAAGTCTGACACAAAAGGTCTGTGGCCTTGACCTCCAGTGACAACGGAATAGACCACAGGGCCAGCCTGGGTCCCACCAGGACACATGTTAAGAAAAGCATTCGCTCCACAATGAAAGCACTTTTTACTCTCCTCTCGCCACCGCGCCACCCGAGCCTTTCACTCTGCTCTCTCCCTAGTGACAGCTGTCAGTCTGTCGCTTTCTAAACGTGCAGCATTTCAGCAAAATCGAAGGCGAAACAGGAAGGGCAGGGGCTGAAATACTTTGTTTAAAACACACTCAGCCAGCCCTCCTTCCCGGAGACAGAGAGTCCTCAGGCACCACTTTCCCACCGGAGGAAGGTCAGAACCCCTCACTCCGGGCCAGGAGTTGGAGCTGCGGAACGCGGACATTCCCAGGCACCTCCCCAGGAAACAGCGGCACGGCGAATAACCCCAAAAGAAAGAGCCCCGAGCCCCGAGAAACTTCAGCAGGGATGCGGCGGGCGCTCACGCCAGCGGTGCCACCCGGGAGCAGGAAACCTCTCACCCCCCACCCCCTCCCCACCCCGCGCCTCCGGATCTCGTGGCGACATGCGACGGGGGCGCGGTGAACCCCA